>NW_027495773.1:0-98833 GCF_021521415.1 Bidens hawaiensis | reverse complement strand
TAGAATTTTAATCATGTATCATATATTCATATCTCAAGAGGCAGTGTCTGTTGAATATTAATACTTATGTGTGCTAAATCACAGGCAGGCGCTAAAGTGAATATTTTTGCCGGTGGAGCAACACCACTGCATATTGCTGCTGATATTGGTAACTCAGAATTGATCGCGTGCTTGCTAAAAGCCGGTGCTGATCCTAATATGGCTGATGAGGTTAAACTTTGTTTGTCATGATATTTGTGGCTCCCATTTATTAAAAAAACTCATCTCACTTTTGTAATTTTGTTATTTTAGGATGGTTTCAAGCCTGTACAAGTTGCAGCTGCTAGAGGTAACCGGGGTGCTGTCGAGATGCTTTTACCGTTATCATCTCAAGTGGAAACTGTTGAAGATTGGACAGTTGATGGTATAATCAACCATATGCAATCTGAAGGTGCCAAAGAACAGGTAAGCACTTGAATCTATATATGTTTTTAGCATATATCAAGTGGCATTATGTATTTATGTGGTGGGCTTTGATCATATTTTGAGGTAATTTTTTTCAGGAAGCAGAAAGAAATACAAGAGATATTGTAACCAACTCGCTAAGTGATGCTACCATTTCAACCAAAGAAACGCCTAAGGTACCATTTTGACTTTTTTATTTAGCGAAAAAGATTGTTTTATGCTTGTGTTTCTATATGAAATTAGTCACTTTTTAGATTTTAAGTTTCAATAGGAAGTTGGGCAGACTAGTGTAGAATTGAATTTATTATGAACAGTTTTTTTTTCATTTAGTTAAAACAAACGAACATGAACACATATCTCGTTTGTTCATTTATGCTAATTTATTAACATTTGTTTCGTTCATTTATTTTTGTTAGTTTTAGTTTGTTCATATATTCATTTAAAATTTGTAGGTCTGTTACAATTTATTATAGTTTTATTGGTGTTCACACTTCACTCGATTATGTTCATACATATAGGTTCAATTATGCTTGTTAGTTTGTGTTCGTTTACGTTCGTGAATTTTTCGTTTGCACTATTAATTAACAAACGAACATAAAGGAACACTATAACACATCTTCTTAACGAGCGAACACAAACAAGAAAACTTCGTTTGTTTAATTATTCGTGTTCAGTCGTTTGTTTGGATAAAGTTAAATGAACGAACACACCTTGTTTTTGCTTGCTCGGTTAGTTTACAGGCTAGTTTAATGTAAATGAATCTAAGCTTGCAACATTAAGAAGCTTGTTTCGTTTTGACAGTAACACGTTCATCATGTTTTTCAGGTGACAGCGGAGGCAAAGAAAAAATCTGCTGAAGCAAAATCAAGAGCAGATGATGCTTTCAAGCGGAAGGAATACATGGCAGCTATTGATGCTTATACTCAGGTCTGCATTATTTTGCTTCTTGTGTGTGAATGTAAATCTAGTTTTTCATGACAATTAAAAGCAAGTTAAATTGATTTTAAAATCTAATCTTTTCATGTTGGCCATAAACAGGCAATTGATTTTGACCCGAGTGATGCTACATTGTTTTCAAACCGGAGTCTCTGTTGGATGCGCCTCGGGCAAGCTGACCGCGCGTTAACTGATGCACAAGTGTGCAGGGAATTGAGACCCAACTGGCAAAAAGCTTGGTATCGAGAGGGTTCAGCTTTGCGTTTGTTGCAGAAATTTGATGAAGCAGCAAATGCATTTTATGAGGGAGTTAAGCTTGACCCGGAAAACATGGAACTCGTTCATGCTTTCAGGCAATGCTCTAATCACCTCTTACACGACACACTAGAATTGCTATAACAAGTTGCAAAACTATATCGGGTTTCTTTACGTTGTGAGAGAATAAAATTTTTTTTTGTCATCTAACAGGGAAGCAGTTGAAGCTGGAAGACAATTTCATGGTGTAAACAAGGAAAATAAGGTATATAGCTTCATTATTATTATAATGTTCTTATTTTCTAAATTCTAAGTTACGTAAATGAGGTTTAGATATTGAACATGTTTGGATGATTTTCAGGAAGATCCAGTCATAACACATGCATAGACAACCATAAGACGTGTTCATGTTTGTTCTGTTCTGTTCTGTTTGGATGAAGAGCGTTTTATATCGGAGATGATTATTTGTGAGGTGTTTGGGTCGTGACTTTAGTTTTGTGTTTGTTATGTACATTATAATGGTTTTGATTTGTGTACCATGCACTTTCCTGTTTTTTCTGTTGATTTGTTTTAGATTAAACCTGCAGGTTATTAACAGTCTAAAAAGGTTCCATTTAACCGGTTTTGATCATTTTTTATTTTAACTATTGATTTGCATAAAAAGAATTAGAGCTGGAAATAAGAAGGTACAGCTAAAAATTCAATGTTTGCAGAAAAACTGATGATTTCAGATGCTAAGAAACAGAAACAGAAGACAAAAATTATTTAGATAATAGTTATTAATTAAATGTTAATAAGCACTTGGGTTGATACCACGGATGGAAAACATGCTGCTTCGGGACATTCGGACATCTGTTCCGACATCTGCTTTAGCTTCAGATGGATCATCCCATACAAACCCTTTCAAATCACCAGTTTTCAGGGTGTAAACAAGCAAGTGTTTCCCCCGATGCCAATCGTCCACGATCAGCAATATGTCCCCGGCATTGTTCCAGCAATCCGACACCATTACATCTTCATACCCTAGGTTTGTTAAAGCTAACGGATAATTAATGAAACAATGAAACACCCATTTTTCCTGCTTCAATATCCACATATGGAAACCGTTATGCCTATCATATGCAAATCCAAGCTCACCATTCAGGTCAACCAACGGCACATAATAGTGAAACTCAGGCGACATTTCGGGGAGATCTGGGAAATCTATTAGACCGAATTCCTCGACCTTGACATCAAACCATACTATTTTTCTTGGCGAACGGAAGAATTCACGACTAGCCAACCAATGCAAACGTCCATGAGCAAATACACCTTCACCGCCTATGGGACAAGCAGGATTTTGGGCCACCTTTCGCCATGAGCTCATCCCAGAGCGATGAACCATGGTGCATAGTTTTCCCCGACGCACATCAAAGAAATCGTGTGACCAATCCGGTTGTTTAAGAATAACACACACCGTAGTTAAAGTGTTGGTGGAATCATCAAAAGCGAACCCTGCTGTTGCTCCTGAATCGAACCAGTGCGCATAAGTAGTCCCAATCTTGATGGGTGGCAAAGTGTCACGTTGTTTAGTAAGCGGGTTGATAAGTTGAAGAACAAAGGTGTCATGATCACTGGTTCCTATATTAAAACAGACCAGGATTAGCCCATTGCATGAGCCTAAAGTCATAGACCAACCCTTGTAACAGAACTCGTAAACTGGGTCCTTTTTCACAGTCATAGAACCTTGGTCTACTCGCAAAAGACTGATTTTGCGTAGATTCTCCGTATCACGAGATGAAAAGCCTAGGAACGGTGTGGGCTCTTCGGTGACATGAATGGTTTGAAGGTAAGGATCGTTGATGTATTTGAGCCATGACTTGCATACACACCGGAAACGAGCCAATGATTTGATCAGCAGCCTTGACAAGATTCCGTATATGATGTCTAGAGGAAACTCATCAGCCATCATATTTGAAGGTCGAATGATTTGATGAATTAAATGTTTGGAAGTTTTTTATAGTGTGTGAATGAAGTCTCAATTAAAACCCGAGCCCGCGTGAGACAATTTTGGAATTCGGTTTTGAAATTCAAAATATGTTGGCCTTGTCAAGATAATTAATAATCATTATGATAATGATTATTGTTTTTGGTTTTCAATTATACACTAATGACCATTATTTATTTGAATATTATTATTCTTTAATGGTCATCAATTAGAATTGATTATGTTTAATGGCCATTATTTGAATATTATTATTCTTTAATTGTCATCAATTGGAAATTGATGATGGTTATGATTCCTTGGTTATAAAACCATGATGAATGCATCATTTTGACACAACCGAAAATACACCAACATACACACTTCTTCATCTTCCTCTTTGTTACAACAGCATTGTTACGGTTTTCGTTTCGGGCAAGTGATCAAGTTCGGCAGTACTACGCTTCTGCTTCGAACCGGAGTACCCTGGGAACAGACCGCGAATCTGTTTAAGGGAATTGTGTCAAACACAAGCCCGGTTCACCGTTTCTTGATTATTTCTTTTCTTATTTTTGGATTCTTTTATACAAGATTTCCAACAAACTTAAACAGATTTCATGAGATTGTTGCTACAATCTTAAAACCTTATTTATAAGGATTTTGGTTTCACGAAATGATTTGAAATAAAAATATTTAGATATTATAATCTTATAAATATTTTCTTTTGGGAAATTATGTGCGTAGTATAACTTGGTGTGTTTGGATTTTAGAGATCATGATGCAATCTTAAATCCTATACCGTGGTACAAAATGTAAAATTTGATCAACCGTTGGTAAAATGATTTGTGTAATCGTTTGTATTCTAACTATAGTGTTAGAACTGATCTTGGAAAACCGTTGGGATTTTATTAGTTTTGGTTAACGATTTTTGCAATCGTTTGTGTCTAACAATTGTGTTAGAAATGGTTTTGAGTAAACCTTTCGTTTCTTGTAAACGTTAAATATCTAACACGCGTGTAAGATACGATTTATTTATAATGTTTTGTGTAAACGTTAATTTTCTAATGGATGTGTTAGAAAATTCAAGCTTTGCTACTTAAGTGTAGTAATTGTAACAAGTTGATGTTATTTGAACATATTTGTTCAAGAGTATGGTTTCAAAAGTGAAATGAGGATATGAGGATATGTGTGCATGGATTTATATTTGAGGGAATACTTGTATACATAATATAAAACGATATCACTGAGATGAGTCATGTCGGATGACGAAAGTATTGAAGATAATAACACTTGGAGATTTGATGTGTAAATGTCGTCAAAATAATTTCGTATAATAAACAACTTGTGAGTTGTTGCGAAGATTAAAGTCTAAGACGACACATCAAATATATAATCACATCATGAGATGGTAATAGAATAACGAGGTGAATATACTAAGAGGAAATTAAAAAAAAAAGTGATGTGTAATTCCTTGGAAACTCATTGAGTGTGAATTGTAACATATGATTTAATATATGTTAATGACAAATTCACTAAGTGTGAATTGTAACATATATGACGTATTAACTCTTTGGAAATTCACTAAGTGTGAATTGTAACATATAAATTAATATATGTTTATGACGTATTAACTCCTTGGAAATTCACTAAGTGTGAATTGTAACATATGAATTATTATATGTTAATGACGAATTGTAACATATGAATTATATGTTAATGACGAACTGTAACATATGAATTATATGTTAATGACGAATTGTAACATATGAATTAATATATGGTAATAAGATATTTAAATACTTGGATATTCATCATTGAAAATTCACCATAATATGCTTACAATAGCGATGGGTATATAGATGTTTCTACCATCAAATGTGAGATAGATTCTATCTTAAAAATCATACGTGGGAACTAATGGATCTTCCTCAAGGGTGTAAACCACTAGGATATCGATGGATCTTCAAGAAGAAGATAAAACCTGATGGGGCCATCGATAAGTATAAGGCAAGGTTGGTGATCAAAGGATATAAACAACGAGAAGGTTTAGATTACTTTGATACATATTCGCCGGTTACGCGAATAACATCTATAAGGTTGGTGCTTGCCATTGCCACCATTAGAAACTTAGAAGTTCACCAAAATGGATGTAAAAACGGTTTTCTTGAATGGAAATCTAGAGGAAGAGATTTACATAGAAAAAACCGAAGGCTTCATAGCCGTTGGGCAAGAAACGAAAGTGTGTAAACTTGTGAAATCCTTGTATGGATTGAAACACGCTCCTAAACAATGGCACCAAAAGTTTGATCATGTCATGCTTGATGCTGAGTTCAAAATCAATGAATGTGACAAATGTGTATACGTGAAGGACACATCCGTTGGATATGTCATTTTGTGTCTATACGTAGATGATATGCTCATTGCTGGAAGTGATGACAAAATCATAACGTCCACTAAGAACATGTTAAAAGCAAGATTTGACATGAAGGACATGGGTTTTGCGAATGTGATTTTGGGAGTTAAAATCACACGAACCCAAGATGGACTTGTTTTAAGTCAATTCCATTACGTGAGCAAAATTCTTGAGAAGTTTAATGCAAATGACTCTAATGTAGCTAGAACTCCCATTGACACAAGTCAACATCTAGCTAAGAATAGAGGTGAACCCGTTAACCCGTTGGAATACTCAAGAATTATTGGCAGTTTGATGTATCTTATGAGTTGCACTAGACCCGACTTAGCATATGCTGTGAGCAAGCTAAGTAGATACACAAGCAACCCAAGTTCAAGTCATTGGAACTGTGTGATTCGGTTGCTTCGGTACCTAAGATACACTAGAGAATACGTGTTACATTATAACAGATATCCTGCAGTTTTCGAAGGACATTGTGATGCAAATTGGATATCTGACACGAATGATTCCAGAGCAACAAGTGGATATGTATTCACACTTGGAGGTGCTACTATATCATGGAAATCGTCTAAACAAACGGTTATAGCTAGATCCACGATGGAATCAGAATTCATCGCCCTAGATAAAGCCGGCGAAGAGGCAGAATGGTTAAGTCAATTTGTTGAGGATATACCAAGATGGCATAAGCTGGCATCGGCCATCTGTATACATTGTGATAGCCAATCGGCAATTGGCAGAGCTCATAGCACAATGTATAATGGTAAGAATAGACATATTAGACGTAGACATAATATGGTACGACACCTAATATCTACTGGAATTATCACTGTTGACTACGTGAAGTCAAAGGATAATATTGCGGATCCGCTAACAAAAGGCCTAAGTAGAGAGTTAGTTCAGAAGTCGTCCATGGGAATGGGACTGAAGCCCTTGAAAAATTAAAGTTCATGCGAAGGAAACCTAACTCAACAGACTGGAGATCCCAAGAGTTGAGTTCAATAGGAAAACCTACTTGTATGAATTAGTGCTGTCACTGTGGGGGGGATAACCCTACAATTTTAAGAGAGAGTTTACCACGTGGCAAGGTAACCTTCCTAGTCCATTCCTAAAAGTGACAAGTGTGAGGCTAAGCATATGGCTTTTAATGATTCGACCTAGGTAGTTATACATGGTGAATCACCTATGTGAGAGAGAAGTGGGGTCGCTTCGAAGGGTGTTGTTGGGCACAATACTTAATAGCTCTTGCAGAACCAGGAGCATGTTCATGATCATAACGAACATAACTATGAGGACTTGACTTTGTCAGGGAGAGTCTTGTGTGAAGTATATTGTCGTCTACACAAACGGCAGACGAGTTCAAAGACATCACCGTCTACTCAGAGCCAGTGGGCTAAGTATGCTTCATAAGCAAAGGTTCAAAGGATAACACCTACCTATTGTATGCAAGATTCAACTGCTGAAATCTAATCGAAATAATGCTGTTTCGACCTCCATTCATGTGGGGGATTGTTGGAAGTTTTTTAAAGTGTGTGAATGAAATCTCAATTAAAACCCGAGCCCGCGTGAGACAATTTTGGAATTCGGTTTTGAAATTTCAAATATGTTGGCCTTGTCAAGATAATTAATAATCATTATGATAATAATTATTGTTTTTGGTTTTCAATTATGCACTAATGACCATTATTTATTTGAATATTATTATTCTTTAATGGTCATCAATTAGAATTGATTATGTTTAATGACCATTATTTGAATATTATTATTCTTTAATTGTCATCAATTGGAAATTGATGATGGTTATGATTCCTTGGTTATAAAACCATGATGAGTGCATCATTTTGACACAACCGAAAATACACAAACATACACACTTCTTCAACTTCCCCTTTGTTACAACAACATTGTTACGGTTTTCGTTTCGGGCAAGTGATCAAGTCCGGCAGTACTACGCTTCTGCTTCGAATCGGAGTACCCTGGGAACAGACCGAGAATCTGTTTAAGGGAATTGTGTCAAACACAAGTCCGGTTCACCGTTTCTTGATTATTTCTTTTCTTATTTTTGGATTCTTTTATACAAGATTTCCAACATTAAATTAATGATTGATGGTGGCGATACTAATAGATGTATATATCGAAAGAATCCATTGACGTAGGGTTGAAGCAAACGACAAAGTTACCAAATTATGAGAAACTTAGTCCCCAAGCCTAATAACTAACCAAATTTTAGATTTATCTCTATGCATTATTATTATTGATGCAATTTTTTAAAAACGTACGTCTAACACACACTCGTTGATTTTACTTACAAAATCTACACAATCATTCGCCATAGGACCGTCAACTTCCACATTGTTATCATTAGACTACAAACCCTTTATACTACTTTATTTTAGTTTTGGTTACTGGTTACAAAATTTCCGACAATTAATACGGAATCATTTTGTAGGTTTTATGAAAAACATTTGCATAACTAGGATAGAAATCTATGTAACACGGTTGAATAGTGAAAACAATATGATTCATCAATCTTTTAATACTTCGTTAAACTGAAATTACGTATTACATGAAAATTTACGGTTATAATTCATGAAACTTCTAATACTCCGTTGACTACTTTGTATACAACATTTGATGTTTTGCTTGTAAGTTAAACAACTTTATTAAAGATTAATATAATATTTGAGTTTGTCTCTACTTTTAATGCTAGCTAATGGCGCATATAGCTTACACCTTACCATGTGTAAAAACTGGTTTAAGTATCAAACAAACCCATGGACAGTGACTGTCCTTGACTCTTATTTATCGTCATTTTAAATCACGAAGACTGTACTAATTAACGGATTACGCAAGACTGAACTACTTAAGCTTATATGATCTTATTCCCGATCTTGATTTTGAGGGTGAATTTGTGTTCGATCGTGTCAGGGTATAAATCAAAGTACAAAACAGTTGCAAAACTAAATCGGGGTTCTTTATCAACTAACAAGGAAGCAGTTGAGCTGGATGACAATTTCATAGTGTAAACAAGGAAAATAAGGTATTATTATAATTTTCTTATTTTCTAAATTTTATGTACATGTTTGAATGATTTTCAGGAAGATCCGGTTTTAACACACGCATAGACATAATCAAAGACGTTGATATGGTGTTATGCTTGTTTGGCAGTTCATGTGATATCATAAGACGTCTTCATTTTCGTTTTGTTATGTTTGGACGAAGAGTGTTTTATATCGGAGATGATTATTTGTGAGGCGTTTGGGTCGTGACTATAGTTTTGTGTTTGCTATGTACATTATAATGGTTTTGATTTGCACTTTCCTGTTTTCCTGTTAATTTTTGTTTTAGATTACATCGGCTAGGCTGGGTATGTTTATCAGTCTATAAAAATGTTTCATTTAGCCGGTTTTAATCATTATATTTTAATTATTTTTAAAACCATTGATTTGCATCAAAAGAATTAAAAGCTGGGAATAAAAAGATAGATCAATTTTAACAATAAACAGTAAACGAAAACAAAATTTAATGTAATTATATGTAGTAGAATAGAAATACTGATGATTGCAGATGCCAAGAAAAAGTAAACAGAAAACCCAAATTTTATTTACGTACATTTTGTTATTAACCGAATATTAATATGCACTTGGGTTGATACCACGCATCGAAAGCATGCTGCTTCGGGACATTCGTATATCTGCTTCAGCTTCACATGGATCATCCCAATCAAATTCTTTCAGGGTGTAAACAAACAACCGTTTCCCTCCATCAGAGGTCAGCAATATATGTACTACCCGGCATTGTTCCAACAACCGACACCATTACAATATTAAGCCACTGGTAATGGATAATTTATCCAACAATGTCACCCATTTTTCCTGCTTCATTGTCCACATATGGATACCATTACATCTATATGCAAATCCAACCTCACCGTTTAGGTCCACCAACTGCTGAAAGAGAATCTCGGCCCAAGCGAGTAGTTCAGGTTTGGTTTGGGAGGGAATTCTGGTAAATCTGTTAAACTGAATTCCTCAATCTTGACATCAAACCACACTATTTTTCTTCTATGGGATTACATATTAGATTCAATAAATAATGCAAAATAAAAGGTGAATTTTATAATTAACAATAACGTGGCTCTGCGTAAGGCTGGCTTCACATAGTTGCAAAAAGCCCTCGCTCACAACAGTGGAAGGATAATAAGTCAGGCCCCGTGGGTCCAAAATAATCTCACAGCCTTATCAACGTGCCAACTTTTCGTTAGATTTTTTTCCCACGTAACCACTTAGATGAAGACGGTCTAGGGGTTTTCTCGTTTAAACACGCTAAGAGCGTTTTATGCAGAGACAAAGATACTCTTTAAAAGCATATTTTGGTGAACCATCTCTGTGACATCAATCGATAACGCAATCAATATCATCATATCTTTTCTGTTACAAAACGTAAGGGGACTTGTTTTTGATATGTTACAAAATGTTGATTTCAAGGTAGTTTATGTCCATCTAAATGTGTCTTGAAACAAAAATGTATAAAGTTGTAGATCGATTTGTAAGTAAAGTTAAGTTATTGTTATCGGCTATCAAAAGTAAATTTCTAGAGAATCGGTCTATTTCATGTTTTCGAAGGAAAATTGGTTCAAATTAGTGCAATTGTTGACAAAGGCTAAAACTAGTCAAAGAAGTGTAAAATTGGTTAGCAGAGGTATAAGCTGCAAGAGTGATAAGAAAAATTAATATATAATTTTTTTTGTTTTTGGTATCGATCAGATGCCCGGATGTGTTCTAACTCAATTACCAGCATGCACCCTGTCGAACATACATTTTTTATAATAAATCTGCAACTATGATATGTGACACCTCTAACCGAGTAGTTCATCAGGTCCATCTAAAAGCACCCCTCCAAATGACAATAAGGTACATTTTATACTTTCCAGCTTGTGGTGGCAAAGTAGGTGATTCGCGTCAGGTTATTGTCAGGTAACTGTTTTTTATTGCAGTTGAAACATTTAGAGCCGGGTCGACCATGAACACTTTACTTTCATGGATCATTGATATCAATCTTCATTAAATCAAGAATCAAAATAAGAAGAAGAATAAAACAAAGAAATTTTCTATTAGGGTTGTTGCCCGTAAATGTTACGCGACCATCAGTTATATATATACCGTTCAATGTTATAGACGTGACGCTTCACAAAGCATCACAAACATACGTATTACAGTTTACAACTTTGGTTTGGACATATACAACCCCTATACTAAATATAACTATTATCTCATCACATGAACAGCGCTAAAACTTATATAAACAATTAACTCCAACAGTCCATGAAGATCCATAACTAAGAGGACAAAACGGTCAGGTGGCTAACGGGCCAAAACGGGTTGGTTAGGTTAAGTTATATTAAGAGTTAATTGTTCAATGTTGAATTATTGAGCAAGTGAATCAAGAAACTGAACTCATACTATAACATAATACAATAAAATTGAAAACTACTAATGGGTTTATGTAACACTCAAATCCTACTCTACGTAAACATTGAAACAGTCAATTAAAATAATAAACATAACTTTATCTTAAACATTAAGATAAGCATATAAACTAATTAAATCCAAGAAAACTAAATTGCCCCTTGAATTTGGATCTCCTCTAAACCGCCCTGCAACCATTACATTCAGTTTTGGACAAAAGCATATATTCAAAACTAATGAGTTTATGGGAAAGTGTTGTCATGCTAACACAAAAAGAAACAGAAAGAAATTAACAAGAAGACGCGAATGTTGTTCCTTACCAACAACTTAATATCAGTAATTAGCAAACATGAATTAAAAACAATGACTTTTTTTATATTTTTGTCCACGGATCGAAAACAATCTGCTTCGGTGCATTCGGATATCTGCCTCACATCGACCATCCAGCTCAACTTCTTTCAGGTCATCAGTTTTTAGGGTGTAAACAAACAACCGTTTTCCTCCATTGGAGGTCAGCAATATGTCCCCGTCATCGTTCCAACAACCACAAACCACCACATCTATATACCTCGGCAGATCTAGATCAAACCGACACCGCAACACCCATTCTTCCCGCTTCAATATCCAGAGCTCGATACCCATGCCATCATCCTTATATGCAAATCCAACTTCACCGTTTAGGTCAACCAACTGACCATATTGACCTCTTTTAGGAGCATCTGTTAACCCGAATTCCTCCGTCTTGACATCAAACCACGCTATTTCTGTTCCATTGGACAACCAATGCAAGCGTCCGTGAGCAAATACGCCTTCATCGCGTATTGGAAGAGCACGGGTTTGGGGTATCTCTCGCCATGTGCTCATCCCCGAGCGATGAACCATGGTGCATAGTGGTGGACTAATACCTGGTAACCAGAATGATTCTTTACGAAGAACACATACCGTGGTTAAAGTGTTGGCGGAGTCATCAAACCCTATCCCTGTTGCTTGTAGTGAACCGGGACGGTCCCAATGGGTAGCCCTAGGCTTGACGGGTGGCAAATCGTGACGTTGTTTAGTAAGAGGATTGATAAGTGTAAGCAAGATGCCATGCCAGGGGGATGGGGCGTTCTCATACCAGACTAGGGTTAGTCCGTTGCATGAACCTAAAACCGGAGTTTGGTAAGGCCAGATCTTATAAGGAACGTCCAAGACGGGGTCTTTTTTCATAGTCATAGTATTTTGGTCTACATGCAGAAAACTGATTTTGCATAGTTTGGTGTCCATGTTGGAATCAGCAGACGGAAGCAGTTGGAAGATGACCGGCGTGGGTTCTTCTTTGAAACGATGAATGGTTTGAAGGTAAGGATGGTTGATGTATTTGAGCCATGACTTGCATACACACCTGAAACGAGCTAATGATTTGATCGGCAGTCTTGACAAGATCCCGTATATAACGTCCGGAGGAAACTGGTCACCCATGGAAGGTAGGATTTGATGATGATGATGATGATGATGATAGTGGTGATATTATTAATAGGCGAGTGAATCCACTAACGAAAAAGATTAGGGTTCATGATAATATAATAATAAATAAATAAATAAATATATATAAGCGTGATTAGATCAAGAAGATTAGTTTAAATTTATTTGTTGACGTGTATTTTATATTTGTTTTGTTAACATTGCATTAAATATGGGGGAAAATTGAGCGTTACGACTCGGTTTCGAGTCTAGATGCGCCACTGGTGTCACCATTGTTGCAGTTAACGTCATTTTGGATATGGTGTTATAAAATATGTGTTTTGATTCATTGTATTGACCAATTAATTTTTTATACCCAGTGAACTCTTCTTTGGATCTGATTGGGCTAATGTGTGTGTGTTTTCAGCTGTTATGGTTGTGTCATTGCTAGTGTTTTCTCCGGATGATAAAACTTAAGTTAAGTTATTCCTTCTGCAAATAACAGTAACATTTTGCTAGTGAGCTGAATTAAAACCCATATTGAACTAAGTGTTGAGTTATTATACAAAGGTCAATAAAAATGAGAAGTGTGAGAAGCATAATTAATTGACATGTGTCAAGTAAGGAACAAAGGAAAAAATATAAAAGTAATGGTACACATATTCCATTTTCACATTCAAGTCACATGTTAATTCCCTTATCATTTTTAAAACGTCTATAACTTTTTCATATGATAATTTTTTTAAATAAAATTCACCATAATAATAAGCGTTTTTATATTTTTAAACGTTTTTATACCATTGTGTCTTTTTCCGACATTGTGTCTTTTTCCGACATTGTGTCTTTCTATTTATTATTGTGTTATTTTCACCATTGTGTCTTTCAATTAATCATTCCATTTTTTTTAAATACTAATAACACCGTTGTGTAATAATAATCTGTAAATATAATGAAAAATACCAACAAATTATCAATTACATAAAACACAATGATGAATACATATTACACAATAACCTGAAACGTAAAACACAATAATGAATACATATAACACAATAGCCTAAAACATAAGACACAATGATAAATACATATAACACAATAACGTGAAACATAAAACACAATGGAATCTGCATATTACATAATAACTTGAACGTAATACACAATTAACATAATACTATTTTTTTCAACTTAAGTGAATGTTGAGCACAATGACTAAAACACAATAATAAGTAGAAAGACAAATGTTGAGCATAAAGACACAATGACGAACAAAAAGACACAATAATATAACTTTAATTTAATTTTTAATTTTAGTATGAGTACAAATTGAAAAACATAATTATCAAAATCTATAACACAATGTATAGAAAAACTCAATTAAAAATCACAATGAACAACCAAATAACACAATATAAAAAAACTCACTAACTTTTATTTTTATTTTTATATAACAATATGACATTCATATTAAAGATAAAAAACGCTTTTATTATGGTAAAAAAAATTCTAAAAAAAATGTTGTAAGAAAACGTTATAGATGTTTTAAAATGATAGATAAATTGACATGTGTATTGCATGTGAAGAGAGAAAGTCATCATAAGTGAGTTATTACCTTCATGCAATTCTTATCAATTTTTATTCTTAAATTAATCTCCACCATTCAAATATAAGATCAATGGATTAGATTCATTCTCAACCATAGTGTTAGTGATTTAGAATATTTCCGACGAAGAAAATATCTAAAGATTTTCCGATGATCTAATTACACATCCTAAAAGACCCAATTCCCGACCATAGTGTGTTCAGGATACACTACGTTGAATGGCTGATGAAGAATCTGCTAATAATTATCATATAGGAACTACGAACTCCGTAATTAGATTTGACACAACACTCAAACACCACACACATTTGAGACTAGCATCAATTTGCATCGGTCGAGGTGTGACCCTAAAGAAACTCATTGAGTCATCTGCCCATTGCTAAGTTGACTTTTCAAGGTTT
Source organism: Bidens hawaiensis (assembly GCF_021521415.1). NCBI lineage: Eukaryota > Viridiplantae > Streptophyta > Magnoliopsida > Asterales > Asteraceae > Bidens > Bidens hawaiensis. Next base: position 83,913 of record NW_027495773.1, on the reverse strand, counting down.
AATGATCTTTGAGTATAGATCATACTTGAGAAAATGAAGACACATTGGTTTATAGCCCAAGGTGGGAGACTCATATTCAGCATTTAAAAATTAAAATAACGTGAGAGAAGTTTGTAAATTATAGGATGATGTTTTGAGTGGTTGTGAGTGTAAACTATAGGAGGTTTAATGATCTTTGAGTATAGATCATACTTGAGAAAATGAAGACACATTGGTTTATAGCCCAAGGTGGGAGACTCATATTCAGCATTTAAAAATTAAAATAACGTGAGAGAAGTTTGTAAATTATAGGATGATGTTTTGAGTGGTTGTGAGTGTAAACTATAGGGTGGAGAAAGAAAATGTTTTGATTTTTTCTAAATTTGGGGAAACTTTGTTTGGCACTATTTAATTTTTGAAAAATTGGTTTTAAATAATCTAAACTATGGCCTATTGGTAAATATCCATCCCAACTTTACACTTGCCTGCTGGCAGTACCAACTACTTGTGCATTTGTTTTTAACGGGCCGCGACTAACGGATCTTAACTCCGTTAGTATTTTTCTGACGTGGCCATCCCATCTGTCAAATATCAGATTACGTGGAACGTCTACGTGGCAGCTGACGGTGTATAAGGTATATGTTATCATCACCATCTTCAACCTAATACTCTTTACAACCCACAGCCACCACAACCCCACCAGTCCACCACCCCTGCAACCATCGCCGGAACCCGACCACCACCAATTCCATCCACAACCACCACCACCACTGGAACCCACCACCTGCAACTGGCCATCTTCCGACCATCTTCTCTGACCCCCAACTTGCCGGAGTTCTGCTCTAATCTTGTCGGAGTTCACAAAACCCAGATCCGCTCTAAACCCACCACCACCACCACCATATTAGGGCAGAACTCTCTCTCTCCCCTGCAATTTACCCACCACCACCACCACATGCCGCCACCAAACCCTAGCACCACCACCACCTTCTCGCAATCAGTCAATTATAAGATCAAAAAATCCCAAATTCAATTCCTTACCAAAAGCCCTAATTTATATCAAACCTACCTCTCCAGATCTGCTCGGTAAAACCTTAGCCCCGACACTTGGTACACTCCTCCAAATCTGCTCGGCTCACAATTAATCGTATGTGGAAGACGACGGTGGTCGATGGGTGGTTATGGCACTAAACATTACAACCTTAAAAATGTCACTAAACAAGATACAAGTAAGATCATTGCTCAACAACCCAACTTCCATTTTGCTTCGAACAATAACCAAACCTGACCTGACACGATCTACAACCATTAAAAAGAGCACGCGATTCAAATCTGAAACCCAATCTCTTGGTAATTCTGCTACTTCCTGCTCTACTCCCAAAATGCTTATTACCTTTCTCATTTTAAAATCCAAAATCGACATCGGCAGAAATCATGGCGCCGGGTACCCTTCTGCGATGGTGGTGGTTGATGGGTGGTTATGGTTGGGTGGTGGTATAAAGGAAGACGACGGTGGTTGGGTTGTGGGAAAGAAATGGGTGGGGAGTTAGGGTTTTATTATAATTATTATTATTATTATTATTATTATTATTATTATTATTATTATTATTATTATTATTATGACTAATATGCTAATACACAGTCAGCCGCCACGTCGCGTTCCACCTAATCAAATTTTTGCCAACTGTGATGGCCACGTCAGACAAAGACTAAGGGAGTTAACATCCGTTAGTCGCGACCCGTTAAAAACAAATACACAAGTAGTTGGTACTACCAGCAGACAAGTATAAAGTTGGGATGGTTATTTACCAATAGGCCATATTTGGGATTATTTAAAACCAATTTTCCTTATTTTTTTAATATTTGTAGAATTGTGTAGGGGTATGGTACTAAAACCCGGTTCTACGACCCTAAATCTATTATGTTTGGCTTATTTTATTACACGGACTAATACAATGCTATTAGGCTGAGGGGGTTTTGTGGAGGTAACCCTAACTGGGCTAGGCCCATTAGGGTATCATGATGGTGGCCATGAGGCTCTCTATATAAGGAGGTCTCCACCTCCTTGTTAGGGGGTCATGCTCAATAAGAGCCACCACCACTTTTTGTGTCTGTGAACAAGAAATCCTTAGGATATCTTAGCAGTCGCCTCCACACCCCCAAAAAAGCCATCGCAGGTCTCACCGTTGCAGGTCACAGCCGCAACCTTGGAAAAGAAGATCAAGACGTGGTTCGTTCATCTCGAAAATCCGTGGAAACATCGTCATGGATCAGGTTAGATTCATTTTCGTGTTTCGACATTGGCGCCATCCGTGGGACGGCAACGAACTACCCTTCGATCTTCATCTCAGCTGTCAGATCTCTCCCAGGAAAAACCCAAATCTGGAAGTTTTACAGAAAAAGGCTTCAAGGCTTGTTCTATTAAAGCTCAAAAAGATCCATAGATCTAAAAAAAGGCTTCCAGATCTGGGCAAGAAGAAACGGCCTGATTCAAATGATCAGGTCTCCGGATCTGTGATGGTTTTAAATCTGCTCCGGGCTTCGGATCTGTCCAGATCCGATTTACAGATCTAGGCCTAGATTACAGACCTGGATTTTAGGTCTAAAGTTGCAGATCTGACTCTAAAATTGCAGATCCAGAAAGTACCAGACTTCCGCCGCCATGTACGCGCGCCCGCGGATTCTCACTCCACAACCGTGCATGTGCCGCCGCGGAAACCATCATCTGGGCTTTGCGCAAGAGACCTCCGCCATGCACGCGCACACACGAGTCACCACTCCATCGCCGTGCATGTGCGCATCAGGCCTCGCACCAAACTTCAAGGTTGGGAATCCTCATAATATCCCATATGGCTACGCGCCAAGGTTGGGAATCCTCATAATATTCCATATGGCTACGCGCCAAGGTTGGGAATCCTCATAATATCCCATATGGCTACACGCCAAGGATGGGAATCCTCATAATATCCCATATGGCTACGCGCCAAGGATGGGAATCCTCATAATATCCCATATGGCTACGCGCCAAGGATGGGAATCCTCATAATATCCCATATGGCTACGCGCCAAGGATGGGAATCCTCATAATATCCCATATGGCTACGCGCCAAACTTCAAGGTTGGGAATCCTCATAATATCCCATATGGCTACACGCCAAGGATGGGAATCCTCATAATATTCCATATGGCTACGCGCCAAATTTCAAGGTTGGGAATCCTCATAATATCCCATATGGCTACGCGCCAAGGTTGGGAATCCTCATAACATCCCATATGGCTACGCGCCAAGGATGGGAATCCTCATAATATCCCATATGGCTACGCGCCAAACTTCAAGGTTGGGAATCCTCATAATATCCCATATGGCTACGCGCCAAACTTAAGGGTTGGGAATCCTTATACCATATGCTCACGCATCAGATATGCTCACACATATCACAATCTACACGCACGCGCATGCAACATCTGCGCGTGGCACATAACACAAAACCAAAGTCCACGCGCACGCGCATGCAACATCTGCACGTGGCGCGGGACATAAAGTAGCTCGTAAGCCGCCTCACGCGCAAGCTCCACTATTATTACAGCTCATAAGACGCCTCGCGCGCAAGCTGTTACTATTCTTACAGCTCGTAAGACGCCCCTTGCGCGCAAGCTTTATTACTCACAGCTCGTAAGCCGCCTCACGCGCCAGCTCAATTATTATTCTCAAAGCTCATAAGACGCCTCTCGCGCGCAAGCTTTATTACTCTCACAGCTCGTAAGCCGCCTCACGCGCCAGCTCAATTATTATTCTCAAAGCTCATAAGACGCCTCTCGCGCGCAAGCTTTATTACTCTCACAGCTCGTAAGCCGCCTCACGCGCCAGCTCAATTATTATTCTCAAAGCTCATAAGACGCCTCTCGCGCGCAAGCTTTATTACTCACAGCTCGTAAGCCGTCTCACGCACCAGCTCAATTATTATTCTCAAAGCTCATAATACGCCTCTCGCGCGCAAGCTTTATTACTCTCACAGCTCGTAAGCCGCCTCACCCGCCAGCTCAATTATTATTCTCAAAGCTCATAAGACGCCTCTCGCGCGCAAGCTTTATTACTCTCACAGCTCGTAAGCCGCCTCACGCGCCAGCTCAATTATTATTCTCAAAGCTCATAAGACGCCTCTCGCGCGCAAGCTTTATTACTCACAGCTCGTAAGCCGCCTCACGCGCCAGCTCAATTATTATTCTCAAAGCTCATAAGACGCCTCTCGCGCGCAAGCTTTATTACTCTCACAGCTCGTAAGCCGCCTCACGCGCCAGCTCAATTATTATTCTCAAAGCTCATAAGACGCCTCTCGCGCGCAAGCTTTATTACTCTCACAGCTCGTAAGCCGCCTCACGCGCCAGCTCAATTATTATTCTCAAAGCTCATAAGACGCCTCTCGCGCGCAAGCTTTATTACTCACAGCTCGTAAGCCGCCTCACGCGCCAGCTCAATTATTATTCTCAAAGCTCATAAGACGCCTCTCGCGCGCAAGCTTTATTACTCTCACAGCTCGTAAGCCGCCTCACGCGCCAGCTCAATTATTATTCTCAAAGCTCATAAGACGCCTCTCGCGCGCAAGCTTTATTACTCACAGCTCGTAAGCCGCCTCACGCGCCAGCTCAATTATTATTCTCAAAGCTCATAAGTCGCCATGCGCGCAGGCTTCATTATTATTATAGCTCGTAAGTCGCTTCTCGCGCCAGCTTCATTATTATTTTAGCTCGTAAGTCGCTTCTCGCGCCAGCTTCATTTTCATTACAGCTCGTAAGTCGCTTCTCGCGCCAGCTTTATTATTATTTTAGCTCGTAAGTCGCTTCTCGCGCCAGCTTCATTATCATTACAGCTCGTAAGTCGCTTCTCGCTCCAGCTTCATTATTATTTTAGCTCGTAAGTCGCTTCTCGCGCCAGCTTCATTATTATTACAGCTCATAAGTCGCCATGCGCGCAAGCTTCGTTATTATTTTAGCTCGTAAGTCGCTTCTCGCGCCAGCTTCATTATTATTTTAGCTCGTAAGTCGCTTCTCGCGCCAGCTTCATTATTATTACAGCTCATAAGTCGCCATGCGCGCAGGCTTCATTATTATTATAGCTCGTAAGTCGCTTCTCGCGCCAGCTTCATTATTATTTTAGCTCTTAAATCGCTTCTCGCGCCAGCTTCATTATTATTACAGCTCATAAGCCGCCATGCGCGCAAGCTTCGTTATTATTATAACTCGTAAGCCGCCTCTCGCGCCAGCTTCATTATTATTATAGCTCGTAAGTCGCCATGCGCGCAGGCTTCATTATTCTTATAGCTCGTAAGTCGCCTCTCGCGCCAGCTTCATTATTATAGCTCGTAAGTCGCCTCACGCGCAAGCTTCATTATTATTATAGCTCGTAAGTCGCCTCACGCGCAAGCTTCATTATTATTATAGCTCGTAAGTCGCCCCGCGCGCAGGCTTTTATTACAACATGTCACCATCATGAAGAAAACCTCTCAAAACTCAAAAGACAATAAAGACAAGGCCAAAGAAAAGGGAAAAAACCGCCTCACACCTTATAAAGTCCAGCGCTCCACCTAGACGCTTGCGCGCCCAGGAGCAACGCTGGACTTGGGGGGCTTGTAGGGGTATGGTACTAAAACCCGGTTCTACGACCCTAAATCTATTATGTTTGGCTTATTTTATTACACGGACTAATACAATGCTATTGGGCTGAGGGGGTTTTGTGGAGGTAACCCTAACTGGGCTAGGCCCATTAGGGTATCATGATGGTGGCCATGAGGCTCTCTATATAAGGAGGTCTCCACCTCCTTGTTAGGGGGTCATGCTCAATAAGAGCCACCACTACTTTTTGTGTCTGTGAACAAGAAATCCTTAGGATATCTTAGCAGTCGCCTCCACACCCCCAAAAAAGCCATCGCAGGTCTCACCGTTGCAGGTCACAGCCGCAACCTTGGAAAAGAAGATCAAGACGTGGTTCGTTCATCTCGAAAATCCGTGGAAACATCGTCATGGATCAGGTTAGATTCATTTTCGTGTTTCGACAAATTGGTTGTGAGTAACTAATAGAGAAAACTGTAATAATAAAAGTATAAAAATTATTATTTAACTGAACAGTAAAGAGAATAATGTTTTTAGTGTAATTATAGAGATGAAGATATGAGAAATGTTGAGAATGGTCTAAGGTCACACAGTTTGGCAACCATCATCATCATCGTACTTAATAAATCCCACAAATAGCAAAGCTATGATAAAGGTTTGAGGAGGATGTAGAAAAATCAAATCAAATTCTGCTTCGGGACATTCGTATATCTGCTTCAGCTTCACATGGATCATCCCAATCAAATTCTGTCATGGTGTAAACAAACAGCCGTTTCCCTCCATCAGAGATCAGCAATATGTACCCGGCATTGTTCCAACAACCGACACCATTACAATATTAAGCCACGGGTCTGGATGAACTAGTGGATAATTAATCCAACAATGTAACACCCGTTTCTCCTGCTTCATTGTCCACATATGGATACCGTTACATCTATATGCAAATCCAACTTCATCGTTTAGGTCAACCAACTGCTGATAGAGAATCTCGGCCCAAGCGAGTAGTTCTGGTTTGGTTCGGGATTTGTTAAACTGAATTCCTCAATCTTGACATCAAACCACACTATTTATCTTCTATGGGATTACGAATGAAATGCAATTAATAAAGCAAAATGAAAAGTTAAATTTATAATTAACAATATTGTGGCTTTGCGTAAGGCTGGCTTCACAGAGTTGCTCACAACAGTGGAAGGATAATAAGTCGGGCCCCATGGGTCCAAAATATTCTCACAAGCTGCCTTAAATTAACAACGTGCCAACTTTTTGTTAGATTTTTTTCCCATGTAACCACTAACCACTTAGATGAAGACGGTCTAGGGGTTTTCTCATGTAACCACTAACCACTTAGATGAAGACGGTCTAGGGGTTTTCTCGTTTAAACACGCTAAGAGCGTTTTATGCAGAGACAAATTAGATACTCTTTAAAAGCTTTTTTTGGTGAACCATCTCTGTGAAATCAATTAATAACGGAATCAATATCATCATATCTTTTCTGTAACAAAACGTAAGGGGGGTTTGTTTTTTATATGTTACAAAATGTTGATTTCAAGGTAGTTTGTGTCCATCTAAATGCGTCTTGAAACAAAAATGCATAAAGTTGTAGATCGATTTGTTTTAAGTTATAATTATCGGTAATCAAACGTAAATTTCTAGAGAATCGGTCTATTTCATGTTTTCGAAGGAAAACTGGTTTAAATTAGTTAAGTGCAATTGTTGATAAAGGCTAAAACAAGTCAAAGAAGTGTAAATTTGGTTAGAAGAGGTATATACGTTGCAAGAGTGATAAGAAAAAATCAAAAAAATAATATATACTTTTTTTTTGTATCAGATGCCTGGTTGTGTTCTAACTCTATAACCAGCATGCCCCCTTTTAAACATACATTTTTTTAAAAAAAATTTGCAACTATGATATGTGACACCTTTAACCGAGTAGTTCATCAGGTCCATCTAAAAGCACCCCTCCAAATGACAATAAGGTAAATTTTATACTTTCCAGCTTGTGGTGGTAAAATAGGTGATTCGTGTCAGGTAACTGTTTGATTCCAGTTGAAACATTTAGAGTCGGTTCGGCCATGAACACTTTACTTTCATGGATCATTGATATCAATCTTCATTAAATCAAGAATCAAAATAAGAACAAGAGTAAAACAAAAGAATTTTCTATTAGGGTTGTTGCCCGTACATGTTACGCAAAAAACTCAATGGGTCACATTTGCCACCCCTTCTTGGAAGCGATGAATTGCACCATTGCAGACTTCTGTTAGGGCATCGCCTACACATAGTAAACTGATGAAGGTCAGAGTCTTGTTTGTTTTCCCACAGGCCACAGGCGTGGCAGTAACGGGCCGGGCAGATCAATCAGTTACCGGAGGCGACGCGAGTCAATAATTAACCGTGCCTTTACTAAACTACCAACCTTGACCACATTGACTAACCAGATTAACTAAACGTTGGGTTTACACACCGGTAACCTAATCTCCAAATTACTACACATGTAATTAAAATGCGTAGCAATTTGCATACATTGCATCTACTTATTAACAGTTAAAAATGCATAGCAATTTCACATACAAGTTCAAGATTAGAAACCACAATATGGCATACAACCTGCAACTAATTTTATTCATCTTGCAACCACATTGCATACAATTAACCATGCATTCTTACTAAATTACTAACTTTTCCAGATTGACTAAACATACAGTTTTGTGAGTTCGACAGTGAGAAGTTGCAATTCTCGTCCAAAATACAGGATCACAAATTAAACAGTTCAAAAATCTAAGACATTAAATACATCCGTGGGACCTATTATGACAGTTGCATATACATAGAAATACATAAAGCAGGTTAAATATTAAACATGGTACCTGAATAGATGTCAAATAATCAGCATTTCTCGACAAGACCTCGCGCAGTTGTTTTTCCCATGAAACCCATTCTTTTGAGTATGTTCTTTAACTGGACTTTAATCTGAATATTAAGAAAACACATAAACGCAATTACAAAAAGGCAAAAGAACAATATAATATAAGTGTTTGGCAGATGAAAATACCTTCTATGTCTATTAGTATGAAGCCTGTATAGATTTATTTCATCTTCCAATACTGTCCTCACTAATTTAGGTAACGGACCCCTGTATAGATTTGTCCCAAGATTTCAAAATTTATGAAAATAATATGATTGAATCCGAGTAGTTAAATTTTATACTTTCCAGCTTGTGGTGGCAAAATAGGTGATTCGTGTCAGGTAACTGTTTGATTGCAATTGAAACGTTTAGAGTTGGGTCGACCATGAACACTTTATTTTCATGGATCATTGATATCAATCTACATTAAATCAAGAATCAAAATAAAAACAAAGAAATTTTCTATTAGGGTTGTTGCCCGTACATGTTACACGACCATCAGTTAATATATACACCGATCAATGTTACAGACGTGACGCTTCACAAAGCATCACAAACATATGTATTACAGTTTACAACTTTGGTTTGGACATATTCAACTCCTATACTAAATATAACTATTATCTCATTACATGAACAGAGCTAAACCTTATATAAACAATTAACTCCAACAGTCCATGAAGATCCATACCTTGAATTATCTAACTAAGAGGACAAAACGGTCAGGTGGCTAACGGGCCACAACGGGTTGGTTAGGTTAAGTTTAGTTAATTGCTCAATGTTGAATTATTGAGCAAGTGGATCAAGAAACCGAACTCATTTGCATAAAACTTATGCAACTCTTTTTATTAATATAAGTGAGAACATAATACAATTAAAACGAAAAGTACTAATAGGCTTATATAACACTCAAATCCTACTTCTACTCAAACATAACAATCAATTAAAATAAAAAAACATAAATTTATCTTAAGCATAAACTAAATCCAAGAAAACTAAATTGCCCTTTGAAATTTGGATCTCCTCCAAACGGCCCCTACAACCAATGACTATATTTATATTTTTGTTCACTAATCGAAAAGAAGCTGCTTCGGTGCATTCGGATCGCGGTCTCGCATGGACCATCCAGCTCAACTTCTTTCAAGTCATCAGTTTTTAGGGTGTAAACAAACAACCGTTTCCCTCCATTGGAGGTCAACAATATGTCCCCGTCATCGTTCCAACAACCACAAGCCACCACATCCATATACCGCAGCCGGCCTAGATCAAACCGACACCGCAACACCCATTCTTCCCGCTTCAATACCCAGAGCTCGATACGAATACCATAATCCTTATATGCAAATCCAACTTCACCGTTTAGGTCAACCAACTGACCATTTTGACATCTTCTAGGAGCATCTGTTAACCCAAATTCCTCCGTCTTGACATCAAACCACGCTATTTCTGTTCCATTGGACAGCCAATGCAAACGTCCGTGAGCAAATACGCCTTCATCGCGTATTGGAAGAGCAAGGGTTTGGGGTATCTCTCGCCACGAGCTCATCCCCGTGCGATGAACCATTGTGCATACTCGTGGATTAATTTCTGGTGACCAGAATGATGATTCGCTACGACTAACACACACCGTCGTGAAAGTGTTGGTGGAGTCATCAAAGCCTATCCCTACTGCGTGTAGTGAATAGCCCCAATATGTATCACTAAAGTTGACGGGTGGCAAATCGTGACGTTGTTTAGTAAGAGGATTAATAAGTGTAAGCAAGGTTCCATCACAATTGTTGGAAGTAATTTCGGACTCCAAGTCACAAGTCGGTGAACTTGAAGGACTAATATTGACAAGTAGGTCATAGTGGTTATGTTTCATAACTGTATTGTAATTATAATAGGTAATGTCTTGTCTAACAGGTTAGGTTAGTCTATATAAACAAGATAGGTTAGACATTATAGATTGTGTGGTGGTGTGAGATGCAACCGAGTTAGGGTTCATCTAAGAGGCACACACGAGATGTAACCGAGTTAGGGTTCATCTAGATGTAACCGAGTCAGGGTTCATCAAGAGTCAAACCGAGTTAGGGTTTGAGGGATTTGTAATCAGTTTTTTGAGTTATATTTTCTGATTAATAAACAAGGGTTATTTGTTTAATTCGTGTGTTGATTATCGATACGGGACTTGAATTGGTATCAAAGCGGTTGTGCTTTTGGTGTTTATCAATCAAAGTCGTGATCGATAAGAAGAAGGATCAATTTTTGGAGAAGTCGTGATCAAAGTCACGATCTAGAAGAAAACCGGAATTTCGTCGATCAAAGAAAAGGAGTTCTTTTGGGAAGTTCTCTGTTTTGGTGGATTTGGGTTTCCAAATCATAGTCTCATTTCACAAGTAGGTCAAACGGAGTCGACCTTGTGGTGGTGATTTGCTGTTGTCCGGCGGCAACAATCGGGAGAACCACCACCAAGCCCAACGTTGGGTTTCGATCCCATATTTTGTTGAATTGGGCTTTCACACAGTTTAGTGATTGGTTGTGGAGTTACAAGGAAAAAAACACAAAGTGAATGGAAGTTCTTTTATTGTGGTGATGATGAATTCAAGAAAAAATTAAACAAGTTGGTTTATTTTTGTTTTCTTGATTTTACAATATTGAGTTATTTTTTTTGTTTAAACAAGTTGGTTTAATCACTCTTGTTTGGTATTTTATTTGGGTTGAACAAGTGGGTTCAATTCAAGGTTGTAAGTTTTATTCGGCTTAACGAGTTAGGTTTTAACCAAGGTTTGAGCAAGCTTGTTCGGTTCTGAAAAGAGGTTCGGGGCTGATTTGGCTGAGTAGTTGTTCCAACGGACCGGAGCAAAGGGAGTTCGTTTTTCTACGGGTTAAACTAGTTATGTTTTAACCAGAATTTTGATTTGAAGGATGTATTCGTGGTTTGATTCGGGAACAGGAGAAGATCAAGGAAGATTGTTGTTCGCTCGCTTAGATGACCGGGATTGAAACCAAAGGAGTGGTTATGCGAGTTCATACGACCGAGTGAATGGTCGGGGGCAGGGTCACAGAGGTAGTCGAGTTCGGGGGAGCCGAAGAACACATCTATGGATCAAGAAAAGTTCCGGGGAAATCAAGGCCAAGATGGTTGTGAAAATCGAGAAGGTCAAGTTTATGAGTCAAATCAAAAAGAGCAAAAGAGACATGCTCGGAGGTGAAGAGCCACCTATTTTGAGTCAAAAATTAGGGGGTGATTGTTGGAAGTAATTTCGGACTCCAAGTCACAAGTTGGTGAACTTGAGGGACCAATATTGACAAGTAGGTCATAGTGGTTATGTTTCCTAATTGTATTGTAATTATAATAGGTAATGTCTTGTCTAACAAGTTAGGTTAGTCTATATAAACAAGATAGGTTAGACATTATAGATTGTGTGGTGGTGTGAGATGCAACCGAGTTAGGGTTCATCTAAGAGGCACACACGAGATGTAACCGAGTTAGGGTTCATCTAGATGTAACCGAGTTAGGGTTCATCAAGAGTTAAACCGAGTTAGGGTTTGAGGGATTTGTAATCAGTTTTTTGAGTTATATTTTCTGATTATCGATACGGGACTTGATCCATCACGCTATGGGGATGGGGCGTTCTCAAAACAGACTAGGGTTAGGCCGTTGCATGAACCTAAAACCGGAGTTTGGTAAGGCCACATCTCATAAGGAACATCCAAGACGTGGTCTTTTTCATAGTCATAGTATTTTGGTCTACACGCAAAAAACTGATTTTGCATAGTTTGGTGTCCATGTTGGAATTAGCAGACGGAAGCAGTTGGAAGATGACTGGCGTGGGTTCTTCTTTGAAACGATGAATGGTTTGAAGGTAAGGGTCGTTGATGTATTTGAGCCATGACTTGCATACACACTGGAAACGAACCAATGATTTGATCGGCAGTCTTGACAAGACTCCGTATATAACGTCTGGAGGAAACTGGTCACCCATTAATATTGTGATTGAAGGTAGGATAATTTGATGATGATGATGATGATCGACAGTGGTGATATTAATAGGCAAGTGAAGCCACTGACGTAAAAGATTAGGGTCATGGCAAATAAATAAAGAGTTATGTGGTTGCAACTTTTTCCACTCTAGCTCAAAGTTTGAAATTTTGTTAATTTAGTCCTCATAATTTTAAACATTAGCCAGTTACGTCCCATCCGTCTAACGGCATCCAACTATGTCGTTAGTTTTAGGGTATTTTTGTCTTTCTCCTTTTTTTTGAATTACTGGTTATTTTCGTCTCGGTGGTTTGATATGTTTGCCACTATAACCCCGAAGAGCATAGTCCAAGCCCAAAACCATCAAGCAACGATCGATAAAGGTTTGCATTTACTCTATTGACAACAGTAATAATACCCCCTCGTATTTAGTTTCTAGACATTTTATAAACTCTCCACCATTGTGGAATTCAATGGTAAAGTGGTCAAGGTAATTCCTTAAAATCGAATTGCACAGACAAAACTAAAACTCGTTTTTTTGATTCATGCATAATAGTTAGGGTTTAGAGATTAACATATTGTAGCCAACATCTGGGTCGAAATCAACATCAGGATGTCGAATATTCCACATTTTCATGAGGTCAAACATATGGGTCGAAATAAACAGTAACCGACTTCCTGATGTTGATTTCGACCCAGATGTTCGCTAAGATATGTTAAGAACTATTATGCATTAATAAAAAACGAGTTTTAGTTTTTTCTGTAGAATTAAGTTTCAGGGAATTTCCTTGACCACTTTACCATTGAATTCCACCAAGGGTTCATGAGGTCAAACATATGGGTCGAAATAAACAGTAACCGACCTCTTGATGTTGATTTCGACCCAGATGTTCGCTAAGATATGTTAATCTCTAAACCCTAACTATTATGCATTAATAAAAAAAACGAGTTTTAGTTTTTTCTGTAGAATTAAGTTTCTAGGAATTTCCTTGACCACTTTACCATTGAATTCCACCAAGGGGGAGAGTTTAGGAAATGTCTAGAAACTAAATACGAGAGGGTATGATTACTGTTGTCAACAGAGTAAATGCATACCTTTATCGATCGTTGCTTGATGGTTTTGGGTTTGCCGGTTTGGACTATGCTCTTCGAGGTTATAGACAAAAAAACTGAATTAAAGTAAACATCAAACTTTGAACTGAAGTGACAAAAGTATCAAACCGCATGGACGAAAATGACCATTAACTCAAAATAAAAAGGAGAAAGACAAAAATACCCTTAAACTAACGGCATATTTGGATGCCTTAAACGGAGATGACGTAATTGGCTAATGTTTAAAACTATGAGGACTAATTGACTAAATTTCAAACATTTGACTGAAGTGCCAAAAGTAGCAAACCATAGGAAATGGTCATTAACTCATAAATAAATAAGAGCATTCTCATCCCATTCTCTATTCCTATCTCTATAATTACACTAAAAAACACTATATTTCTCTCTCCTGTTTAATTAAATAATCTTTTTTATACCTTTATCATTACAGTTTTCTCTCTCCTTTACTCACAGCCAATCCAACAAATATTAAAAAATAAATAGGGGCAAACAATATTCCCCAAATGTTTTCCCAGATTTACAAAAAATCACTACATTTCTCTCTCCACCATATAATTTACACTCACAATCACTCACAATCTCACCCTATAATTTACAAACTTCCCTCACATAAATTTGGGGAATGGGATGAGAATGCTTTAAGAGGAAGGTTCCCAAAATACCCCATTTTTGATCCACTTTATCCGGTTTTAGCCCAAGACCAAAACAAATTCCAAAGATAGCCAAACTAATCTGTCGTATCTGACGAAAACCATTTTTGATCCGACAGAATAATGAGCCTGTCAGGACGCGCCACGAAGCATACTATTCCGTTGGCTCCGACGGTTTTCCGTTTTGTCCGACGGATTAATGAAACAAACCGGCGTATTAATAAACAGTTGGATCTGACGGTTCGGTTCATGCTTCCGTCGGATCCGACTGTTTAATTTGTCCGACAAACCCTAGAATTTTCAATTGGGGGGGGGGGGGGGTTAATTTTGAGTTCTATAGTGAAACTAAACACTATGGTTGTGTTCTCCTTAAAAAACTAACGATTTGCACTATTGATTTGCTTGATTTGATGGAGAAATAAGAAAGATGAAGGTTGGTTATGGAGGTTTAGGGTTTGAGAGGTAGAAGTTGAAGAATTCCATCGGAATCACTAAAATTTCATCGGATCCATTAATACGTTGACACGTGGCGCGATTTTAATAAACCATTGAATTTTTGTCGGGGTTCCTGTACAAAGAAACCCTAATTTAATCCGAGACAACGGTTTTGGCTTTTAGTAATGAAAAGTGGCTCTGATACCACTGTTAGGGATTTAGAATTTTTCTGTAGTAGAAAATATTTAAAGAATAAAGCGAAATCCTTTCCAATGATCTTATTACACATCCTAGAGACCCAATTCCCAACCATAGTGTGTTCAGGAAACGCTACCTTGAATGGTTGATGAAGAATTAGATCATTACACATCCTAATAGACCCACTTCCCAACCATAGTGTGTTCAGGAAACACTACCTTGAATGGTTGATGAAGAATTATGCTAATAATTATCATACAGAAACTACAAACTCCGTAATTCGATTTGACAAAACACTCGAACACGTTTACACATTTGAGACTGGTGTCATTTGCATCACTCGAGGTGTGACCCTAAAGAAACTCATTTGAATCATATGCCCATTGCTAATTCGACTTTTCAGGGTTTAATGAACTATGAGTATACATCATATTTGAGAAAATTGTTTTGTTTTTCTTTGAAGACACATTGGTCTATAGGCCAAGTTGGGAGACTCATATTCAGCATTGAAAAGTTGTTTTCTCTTACCAATAGCAAACCTATGGTAGAGTATGAGAAGGGTAAGATGTAGACAATCGGCTCGATAGTAGTTTTGCATCAAGCCTTGAACATAAGGCTCAGTTTGGCAACCAAAGAAGTTAAATGTGAATAAATCACAAGTGTTGGTTCTACCTAATTTCGATGATACATTTGTAATCGAGATTGATGCTATAAGCAATGGAATTATATTTTTATGCAGTGACCTATTACTTATTTATATGAATTTGTTGCAAGGAAGGACATATAATACCCACCCAACTGTAATGTTTTTTATAACTGGTGTTTATGACCAAGAAATTCCGCAAACCAAAACCACACAAACAAATTTTAATAATCATGGAAGTCAAAAAAAGTTTGGGAGTTAAAACTGCAAACAAATTATAGAAGTGTGAATCAAGTTTTTTAAACAAAAATAGTTTCAAGTGAACATTCTTGGAATTTGGAATCGAGCTTGAGCTTGTATCACACATGCTCAATTGCTCATGTTATATAAACATTATGAGCATTATCTGTTGGAATGACAGAAGAACAACAAACTAATAAACCATCTATAACACAAAAATGTGACGTGAATGCGCACTTTATGGTTTGCAAATAAGGCAAGAAGATATCATATCATCTTCTAACTTGTGTGCTAAAATAACAGCAAAACAAAAGAGTTGTTGAACTATCTAAAAATACGGGTCAATTTAGTGCATACTTGTTTTAGTTTTGACCATCTCAAGTTGACCATTGAATATGTGTAACCACATGGGTGCAACTCATCATCAGGCATGCAATGAATTAGATCCTTCGTTTTTCATGATTTTAGCATTTAACAACTCCATGAATTTAGGGTTGGCTCGAAGTCTAGTCTTCACATAACCGGTTCGAGCATCATCAACGAGCTTATCAGCTTTACCAGCCTCCTCAATCAGCCCAAATAAAGTCCTGAGACAATCCTTCCTATTTTCCTCACGATGCTCAAACCTACACACGATATGAACTTTCACACACAAATAATAGGTAAAACTAATAACAAGTAAACCAGTAAAAAAGCTTAAAAGGAAATGGGTCAAGTATTCAAAATGTTATGCTACGACTACCCACAAATCATGTCAGTATACATGCCACCCAAATATCATATTTATTAACATTACATGCCACACTACCACCCAAAAAATAATTTAGTTTCACCCTGCCAAATTGCCAAATCTAGCCAAAAACTTGCCCAAAATTGTAAAATGACAAAAGCACCCCTAACTTTTACGAAGAAACAAAATTAGCATTAAAGTGTGAACAAAAGTTATACAGCTTGTCAAGATGAGCAACATTTACAATGAAGTTAATCGTTTTAACCACTGAATCAGATGATTCGCAAGATATGAGCTTGTTTAGGCCACTATTAGCATAAATGACACCGAATTGGTGGCTTATAATATTGTCTTAAAAATTTGGGTAGCCTATTTGTACAATAAAAGTGAGCCAAATATGTTTCAACAAACCCGGAGCCCCGTTTCAACCCCATACAAAAAAGTTACCTACTCTATTATCCAAACCACCCAACCAATTTAATTTTCCACCTCTAAATAGTATAATATTAAGCATATAAGTTTGGTAACTACAGTTATAAAAAAAATAAAGATTTAAGCGTTCCATAAGTTTGATTTAGTTACCTCTCACTGGTTATAGTAAGTTCATCTTTTCCTGGGTTATATCTTTTCCCGACCAATTCTCGTAGTCGACGAAACTGGTTTTTTGAAAGACCAAGTTCCTTGACAGTGACAGCAAGTTTTGCTTTTCTGTTTTTAGGATGCCATGAATCGCCACCAGGAACAAACACGACCCGTGTTTGCCACCTAAGCACAGGGCCTTCACCTGGGGGGTCATCTACGTCTTTCTTCTCAAAAGCAGAAGTCTCATCAAACTTTGGGGGACCCGCTTCTTCTATCTCCTTAGTATGTTTCATGAGCATGTTATGCTCAAATTCCTGGTACATTTCATAGCCTTGCTCGGGTTCAAGCTCACCAGTTTCAACCATATCTGCTATCTCGTTGTATTTTTCTTCAACCTGTTTCTTCAGGTGATCTGAGTTCATAGATAACTTCAATGCATGCCAATATAACTAATATTGAAAGCTATTGTAGTGTGTTATATGACTATATTTTCAAATTTTAAGTGAATGAAAATTTTGGCCTCTAGAAACATGATGTTATAAAATTATAAATTGTATTTCTTAGCGTTCTAAAATGCATCACTTTGCGTTCCATACAGTCGTAGTTTTATCATATAGGAAAAAGATATATATATTGTGTAGTGTGTCTCTCTATAATGAAGCATAAAAAATGAACTCAATAAAAAACGTTAAAGAGAGCTTATGCGTGGTGTCAATCTTATGATTTTCTGCTTCTTAATGAATGCTGAGACGTGAGAGGAGCAAAAGATATTTGAAGTTTAAAGATATTTGAAGTTTTATGTAGAGGAAAATTATATGTTATTCACTAGAAAGAATGCAATGTTGTCTCCCAACTAGTGAGGCACTAAAACAAATTGAAAGGACTTTTGAAAAATGATGACACAAAAATAACTAAAGACAAAAATCACCTAAAGGCTAAAAGATGCATTAATGTGTTTTCTGACACAAAAAATCACAAGCTTTATGTGACCAATAAGCTCAAAAAACATCAAAATCTTGAAAATAGACGAGTTTAGTTAGAAAGAATTACTGCAGTAACAAATAGTCACAACATAACATTTAAACACTAAGCAAGAGGAAAATAATGCCATTATCTAATAACCAATAGAACAATAAATGAAATTATAAACACCAATAGAACAATTTAAAATTATTTTGCCCCTCCAAGGCCTCGCGAAAACAGTTGCATAAGAATCCTTCTAATCAACTAAGTCATTAATAAAGTTAATTCAGCCATTACAGATCCAACTTTCAATCATGTCACAAATTAAATAAAAAGGGATTACAAATTAACATACCTGGAAGGAGATTTTCCCACA
Organism: Bidens hawaiensis; assembly: GCF_021521415.1. Lineage (NCBI taxonomy): Eukaryota > Viridiplantae > Streptophyta > Magnoliopsida > Asterales > Asteraceae > Bidens > Bidens hawaiensis. The sequence continues at coordinate 65,528 of NW_027495773.1, read as the reverse complement.
CGAACATATCCTGCAGTATCTGCTCACATTCCTTAGTATCTTTAAGATGACCACTATCGGTAGCCTCCTTAATCATGCCTTCCCACTTTTTATCATCCATGTAAAAGAACTCATCCTTTGTCATCTTCTTGGTCACAATTTCTCTTGCATTATACAGATTATCTATCTCCTCATCAGTCTCATGCAATTCCTCAAAATCGGACTCAAACTCTTTATCGTTGACATCATCAATTGGTTTCATCCTAAACTCCTCAAGCAGCTCATCATCAGTATCAGCATGTTTTTGTGTAACTTGCCTCCTAAATATTGATTCTAACACATCAGGCAATACCTCTTCATCCTTGTCCTTAAAGTACTTCTCTATCTGCATTTTCAGCTCTGCAAAACAAGTATAATAAAAATAAATAAATAAAAACTTCACCGGGATCCTATATTCTTACAAGTATATCGGGAACTTCGCTTATGTTTGTACGTTAAATGAATGAACTAACATGAACAAGAAAGTCCGTTCCATTAACTAAAGAAACGAACACAATAGAAATGTTGTTCAAATGTGTTGGTTAATGTTTGTTTGTTTATGTTTGTTAATTGAAGGGTTTTTAATATTTTTAATGACTTTTCTACAGATTTAATCAAAGATACTAAACCAAAAACAAAAATATTTACGTGATTAATTGATATGTAAATTAACATATAAATATGAATGTTATTTAAAACACCAACACAAACTTGGTAGCCTCACCAAAGCGTTGACGTTGACATTGCCCAATCAATTAGCCAAATCAAATATAACATTATTTGTGTCTTCGAAAGAGTTCATTTTCTCAATAAACGAACAGGAACACGAAATTCTGTTCAGTTAGGTGTTCGTGAACCGTTAACTTTTCCAATAAAAGCTAAACAAACGAACACAAACAAGACCTTGCCGAGTTAGGTTAATTTACAGCCCTAACTTAATTAATTAATTAATTAATTATATATACATTTACAGCACAGATTAAGAAGAAACAAGCTAAAGTAGTAAAATAAAATTAAAATTATGAAATTAGTAAGGTACCTTTATTGGTGACGTCTTTGACATCGAGATCCTTGGGCGGAGGTTTGGAAATAATGGTGGTTGATTCCGTCGATGGAGGAATGGATTCATTTTCAGTAGTTGAGTAGAATCTCAGCTTCGATCCGAATAATAATAAGTTGGTGGAATTGTTGGTGTTGATGACTTTGGGAGTAATAGTAGTATGGTTTAAGAGGTTACGAATGGAGTGCTTGTTCAACGATAAAGCTCGTCTCATCATTTTGATTTTGATTTTGATTTATTAGGGTTTATGAGCTGATTTGAAAGATGAATGCGGTAGTAGAGTGAGACGACGGCTGGCTTTCTTCTTTTCTTAAGTTATGGAATTTGTCATTGGGTCCTTTGCTTTATGCCTATATTAAAGATTACGCCCTATAGTTGGTTTATGGCCAAACTAAATTCTAATGCTTTATCTATTTTGTAATTTGGGTTAGCTTCTTGCTACTACTCACTTGTTTTTTTAATAAAAGATGGTTTTTAATAAAAACAAGGTTTCATACCCGTGCGTTGCTGCGGGCGGCGTTTGTTTGTATACCACGGCCGTTTGTTTTTGTGTGTTGGTAGTCATTAATTAAAGGCGGTCAAACTACAAACTGTGAATAATATTTGACGAAGAATACGTGGATGAAGGTGACGAATAATATCTCATTCTTCAGCTCCAAAGTTGAAATGAAGTAGATTGTCCAATATCCCTTATGAGCAGGGCCGTCTCTGAGAATACCAAAAAAAAGGTGGGCCTGGGACATGAAAGACACGAGGCCCTAAAATACAAACTCAAAAACTTTAACATAATTTAGACAAATGTTATAACAATAAAACAAAAACAAAAGTTGTTTTTTTCCAGCAAAATGATCTAGCTAAAAAACTTAAATGAATCGTGATGCTCTTCTGGCATTTTTGGAAGCAAAGCCCTCTACTAACTTTTTGTAACCTATGGTATCTAAAACATCGCTCTCTATAGCAATAATTGCTAAGCCATTAAGTCTTTCTTGGGACATTGATGATCGTAAATAGGCCTTCAATAACTTCAACTTTGAAAAACTTCGTTCTGCCGATGCCACTGTTACCGGAATAGTCAACAACACTCTATATGCAACATTACCATGATAATCTTCATCAACATGTACATCTTCATCAACATGTACATCTTCATCAACATGTACATCTTCATCATTAACATTAGAACTTCGAGGTTGTTTTTGGAAAAACGAATGGATCTTCGCATTCTTCTCGATTTGTGTCTTTCTTGATTCCTCTTCTATTTTTCTCTTTTTACGTTTTTGACTACCGGATAAGTGTTTAGGCCTAGGAGGCATGATATCTACAAAACATAAATAACATAAAATTAATTCCATTAACGTATTAACACAACAAAACCTTAACTAATCTATCTTTTTTCAATCAAAAATCTAAAACTAAAAGTCTAAATTGTAAAACCAAAACAATCAGTTTGGTGAGTTTTAAAGCACAAAACATATAATATCAATATATCATAATATGAAAATATGCAATTTCTCACAAATAAACAACCCTACATCATTAATTTAACACTAAAAACAACTATAAACATAACAAAACATATAGTACTGATATATCGTATACGAAATTCAATGCCCCACTTTAAAAAATAACTAAAACATATAATATATAATATTTTTAACCTGGTTTAAGTGCGGTTGGTTGGACACTAAGTCGGAGCGTCGGACCTCGACAATGGCGAAAAGCAAATCCGCAAAAGTTCTCCGGCTAAAATAAGAAATCCAGCGGTCGGAAGAAAACCGGCGGCTCTTTAAACGGGATTGTTGTGCGTCTGATTGTATTCCCGTTCTATATTATCAGTATATTATTTTTTTTCCAGCAGATGGGCCTTTCAGTATCGTGGGCCTTATACATATATGAAATTTTTTTAAAAATATATGGGCCATGAAGGAGGAGTGGGCCCGGACTTGAGCCCTCCCAGCCCACCCGCATAGCCGGGCCTGCTTATGAGTTATGACCATGTTCAAAGCTCAATGTCAACACATCTTAGAAACGGACGAATAACCGAAGCATGTATACACATAGAATTGTGAAGTAACCTATGCATTGCAGACCTCTTCTTTTGTATACTGCCCTACAAATAAATTAAATCACAAAAAAAACTTTTAGTAGAACACCTAAATGTATAAAATGAAAAAGAAAAGGATGTTTGTCAAAAACCAAACGATAAAATTATATAAATAGCAAAAAAAACACCATGGCATGCTCTATAGCCTAATACTAAAGATGACAGTTGACTTGATGCTATACATGTTATGAAGTCTAGTGCTACTACATGAAAAACATAAAAAAAAAAAGGAAAAAAAAAGGAAACTCATCACACAAAACACACATCTAAACACCATCTGTCTCTATTTCCAAAGCTTGACTTATAAGTTAAAGTCAACTCCAATACATTTTAACTACAAAATTGATATGAAAGGAGTGTAAACTAGCTGCTTTAAATACAAAAAATACAAAGCTTTGACAATACAGATCTTAGATGAGAATTACCCATCATCATTGATTAATCTACCAGAAAACTTCTAAATGATTAACACGAAACCGTAGGTAAACAGCATATGAATATCTTTGCTCATAACAGTCTCAGATTAGGAAAACTTAGCCATCATTGACAACATGTAACGAAAATAATCAAAAACCACTGCTCTAAACAAATGCAATAAAGCGAATGTAAAGCCACCACTATTGTAAGCGTCGTCAAATGACCCCGGCAACAGAAAACAAATGAAAACCCAAAAATAGAGACAAAAACAATCACCGGAAAACATCAACATACAGATACGAAAGACATGACAACCACAGGTAACAAATCAGTTGTAGACCAGGGATGACATCAAACGGGTGTTGTGGAAAGCGATGGTGGTTACCGAAACTGGGTACAGGTTGTGCGATAATCAAACGGGGTTATCGTTTGACACCTTTTCTAGTGTCACCCAACTCAAATGAAGGTGAAAGGTGGAGTTGTAAACACGTGTAAAAAACAGTGCAGTAAGATACTGGACTATAGGCATAAAGTTTGATACATTCATGAATAGTAGAAAATGGTTTTTAATGTATCTATATCTATATATATATATATATAATGTAGTTGATGATGATGATCAATGCTTTTATTGTAGCATGTGCCTTTTTTATGTTCTTGTTGCGTATAGGATTTTAAATCATGTATTCATAAAGTGGTGTCATGTGTTGTTTTTTGGCAATGAATCGACTACCTTGAACTAAATTTGTTACATCCTACTTGTTTCGGTCAAAAATTGACAAATCAACTTTTGATCAAATTAGTGCGTGAGGTGAAGTGCTTAATGATGGTAATATCGAACACAAAGATATGATTACGAGGGCAAAAACCCTTTATTATGATAATCTTCGTTTCGGTCAAGAGTTTGCAACTTAATCCTTAGTCGAATTGCTTCGGTTAAGGATTATGAGCTTAACTTTTGGTCGAATTAACGCTTGATTATTATGATCTCCGGCACAAAAAACCCCCGGACGGTGAAAACTATCACCGTCAATATTATTAATAACAAAATCGGTGAATACAAAGTGTTGGAGCTGATAGAATATCGAAAGCTAAGTGTTACAGTGATTGCTAGTAAGCTAGATCGTGAGAGTGTGTGTGACCTATTGATATTATCAGCTCAATATATAATAAGAAGATTACAACTGTTATTCCGATTATTCCAGAAACCCTAGACTACTTCTTCAACAAGCCGTTACTGCCCACGTTGTTAGTTGACGAAGTTCAAAGCATTCCGTTGCAATCCACGTTCTTATAAACATATTTAACACGTGCTCTTATCTGCAAAACAGTTAGATAATATAGGACAATTGAATTAGTCAATGAACCTTCCTCAGAATAACCGCTTGAGCCAAGATCCTTAGGTTAAGCTTAATTCCAAGGATAAAAATCCACACCTAACAGTTACTATTTTGGTAGCATTCTCATTTGCTCTTATATTGTCTGATAGGGATCTTATTCTAGTTTGTTACTTAATAGTTTTTTGTAATTGTGGGAGGGATAAGTGTAATTTCTATTTCTATAAATAAGGATCAATAGTCATTTTGGTAGAGAGAGAGAAATTGGATAGCTTGTTAGGCTTGTATTAGCATGAGAAGGACATAACCCTAGGACCACTTCGGTGGTTAGTTATCTATTGTAGATCCTTGGATGATCTTATTGAGGATAGGACTGTGGTGAAACAAGAACACTCCAAGACACTTTCCCCTTCGGTGAGAATTCCAACTACTCGCCAAAAAAGTGCTGCACAAAAGAAGAGGAAAGCCACCACTTCGGCTGAGACCGAGCCCTTTGCTGATATGACCACCTCCGATGCTGTAGAGAAGCTTCAAGCTCTTGCTAACTTTCTCAGAATAGTAAGTACTTTTTGCTTATCCTGAAAATAGTAATCTGCAGAAAAACTAATATTAATTTGGGAATAACAGAAAACCGAAAGTTACCGTCAGATATCCCAAGATGCTGAATTGTCCAAGAAAGAGGCTGAAGCCAAGCTCGGCGATCTTCTACAGGCTGTTAACACCAAGGACAAGCTGCTCAAAAAGAAGAACAAAGAGATTTCGGATCTCAGAGACTCATTTGAGTCAGAGAAGACTGAGTTTCTTGAAGATGCTAAGAAGTGTGCAGCCACCAGCATTCTGGAGTCTATGATCAAGATGTCCAAGGAAGTACAAGCGAAGGGTCATGTGATGGAGTCTTGGAATTCCGTAGCTTGGAAGAAAAAGCTCAAGATGCTAAGGGGGGGGGGGAATATTGAAGAGGATGAGACGGCTGGGACTTCTGAGGCGGTCAAGGATGCTGGAGCTAGTGAGAATGTGAAGGAGACTAAGGCTGGGGAGGCGACGAATTTGGAGAAGAAGGAAGGTGACAATGCTGAAGATGGGAAGGCTTGAACCTGGTTTCCAGGTTATTTTTATGTGTTTTGAATGGTTGTTCTGAATAATTTCTATTTTGGTTATGTATGGATAATGTAGTATGCTTAGGATAATGGTTTCGGTGGAGGGATCCTGGTTCAGTACGAAGCCCAAACTGTCTTTTACTTTCTGCACTTAGAACAATTATGATAGTTCGGGTGGATGGGCTGCGTTTTGAATGAAACCCGGACTATCTTTTTCTGCATTATAATATTAGCACAACTTTTTATGACTTATATTGGCATGCTTTCACTTTTTCTGTTTTTAGAAAATTCTAAGTTTCATGAAAAATCTTTTAGTAAAAGGTTTATGTTTTACCAATAAACCAATACCAAGTCATAAATTTTATATAATATGAAAGATAAAATACTTGCAAATAGTAAATCATACCAGAATCATGTATCAATTAACCTGGAAATTATCCAGACCGTCTTATCCTTGCAATAAGATCATTGTTTAGAATATTCTTCTAATCCTGGGGATATAGCAATAGAATTGTGACATTAGCATTATCCTGAAAATATTTTTAGAAATTCTGGCGACAAGGCCTAAATAAACTAGCGACAAGGCCCTTTAGGAGAGATGAAAAAATCTCTTAAACCATTAGAAACGAACTTGCGACTATGCTTTTTAGAAGAGATGTAAATCTCTTAAACCTTAAGAATGGACTGGTGACAAGGCCCTTTAGAAGAGATGTAAATCTCTTTAACCTTAGATTATGGTACGTCTACCATAAACTTGTGATTCAAACCAATAGCCGAGGACAACGAGGTAACAAGTTACTGTATTTCATGTGATGGCCCCGCCTCTCAAACTAAGGCCGAATAAATCATGCGCTACAGGCGTCTTAAGAAAAGATGAAGAACCCTTAAACCTCAGATCCAAACCAGTAGCCAAGGATAACGAGGTAACAAGTCACTATATTTCATGTGCTGGCCCCGCCTCTCAAACTAAGGCCGAATAAATCATGCTCTACAGGCGACTTGAGAAGAGATGAAAATCCTTCAAACCTTAGAAGAGGTGAAAACCCCTTATACCTTAAGGATAAGCTGGCGACGAGGCATTCAGATATTGGCGATGAAGGCCCAATTTAACTTTGTTCTCTCATGTCTACAAAACAGTCAACTCTAAGTGAGGGGTGGGTGTTAGCCTTGCTAACACCCCTCCGATGCTTAAGTCAGTACCTTTGTTTGAAGAATAATAATAAAAAATGAATAAAAGTATAAGTTTGAGTACATACCTTGACTGTTTAGTATAACAGTTATCCTCGGGATAGAAATCTTACATGAAATACTTTTTGAGATGTATAGCATTCCAAGCCCTTGGTAGCAAGTTACCATCCAAAGTAGACAATTTGTATGCCCCCTTTCCTGCTTCCGAATCGATCAAGTAAGGACCTTCCCACTTTGGTGCGAGCTTGCCATCCGAAGGATTGGTAGTATTTTGAAAAGCTTTTCGAAGAACCAAATCCCCTTCTTGAAACCTTCGAACTCTGATATTCTTGTTGTAGGACTTCGCTATCTTCTGTTGATAAGAAGCCATTCTGATCTTTGCCAAATCCCGGAGTTCTTCTACCGCATCTAGATCTTCAAGTAGACTTCGAGTATTATCTTCGGGATTTTGATGACTGACTCTGGCCGTCGGGATAACCATCTCTGTTGGGATAACTGCTTCAGCTCCAAATACTAATGAGAAAAGAGTCTGACCAGTAGCATTCTTCGAAGTGGTTCTATCTGCCCAAAGAACGAAAGGAAGTTCCTCACGCCATTTTCCTTTTTTAGACCCCAACTTTTTCTTCAGGTTATTGATGATGATTTTGTTGCTTGATTCGGCCAGTCCATTAGCCTGAGGGTGGACAGGTGTTGATGTGATCATCTTGATTCCCCAACTGGCACAGAAGTTAGTTGTTCTCTTGCCGATGAATTGCGAGCCATTGTCACATACTATCTCTGCCGGAATCCCAAATCTGGTCAGGATATTGTGCTTGATGAATGAGATAACTTCTTTTTCTCTGACTTGAACAAAGGCTTCTGCTTCGATCCACTTCGAGAAATAATATGTCATAGCCAACATAAAGACTTTTCCTCCTGGAGCTCTTGGTAGTTTCCCCACGATATCCATTCCCCACTTCATGAAAGGCCAAGGGGATATAATAGGATATAATGATTCTGCTGGCTGGTGCAAAATGTTGCTATGTCTCTGGCATGCATCACATTTCTAAGAATAATTCATAGCATCCCTCTTCATCGTCGGCCAGAAATACCCCGTCCTCAGGATTTTGGAGAATAGTGCCCTGCCCCCAATGTGATTCCCACAATCTCCATCATGGATATCTTGAAGAACCTCTTGAGCTTCTGCCTTCTCCAAGCACCTAAGATATGGTCCTGCAAGAGATTTTATGTATAATATATCATTCATTATAGTATATGGGATTACCTTTGTGCGAAAAGCTCTTGGGTTTTCATCCTTGCGGATAACCCCATCCTGAATATATTCTTTGATTGGGATAATCCAAGAACTTTCATTATTCTCAGGATTCTTGGCTCCCGCATCTTCATCATCTTTTGATATTTCATTGACACCTTGCTCTTCTATTGCTGGGCTCAGGATATGTACGATAGGGATCTTCACCTTCTGGTATCCTGAAGGATGAAGCTAAATATGCTAGGGCGTCTGCTTCAACATTCTTTTCCCTAGGTACCTGCGAAATATTAAACATTTCGAAACACTTTGCTAATTTTTTAACTAGCTCTAGATATCTCATTAGTCTTTCTCCTCTAACAGTGTAAGAACCATTAAAGTGATTAGTTAATAATAATGAATCAACATGTACTTGAATAAACCTGATTTTCAAGTCGATTGCTAGTTGTAATCCTGCTATCAAAGCTTCGTATTCTGCCTCATTATTTGTGGTTGAAATCCGCAGGATATGGATTGAGGTATAATGTCCCCCTGTGGCGATTTCAGCAGAATCCCGAGACTTATTCCTCTAACATTTGAAGCACCATCAGTGTATAGAGTCCACTTATCTTTGGTTTCTTCAAGTTGTTGGACTTCCAAGTCTGCCTTCTCTTTAAGTTCACTGGTGAAATCAGCCACAAAGTCTGCTAATGCCTGGGATTTGATAGAAGTCCTAGGTTCATATGTTATATCATATGCACTTAGCTTTACTGCCCATTTTTCCATCCTACCTGACATTTCTGGTTTTCTCAAAACAGACTTAATAGGATAGTTAGTTTTAACACATATAGAGTGAGTTTCAAAATAATGTCTAAGTTTAGTAGATGCCATAATAAGCGCTAAAATTAATTTCTCAAGATAAGAATACCTGGTTTCAGCATCCAAAAGGCTTTTACTTACATAATGTATAGGATGTTGTTGACCTTCGAGATCCTTAGCCAAAACTGCACTTATAGCATTATTTGATACAGCAAGATATAGAGATAGAAATTCACCTTCCTCGGGTTTTACCAGTAGAGGAGCAGAAGAAAGATAAGCTTTTAAAGATGCTAAAGCTTCCTCATGCTTACTGGTCCATTCGAACTTTTTGTTTTTCTTCAGGATATCGTAAAATTCTTTGCACTTTTCTGAGGATTTGGATATGAATCTGTTGAGCGCCGCTATCCTGCCGGTTAGCCTTTGAACATCCTTGACCGATTATGGGGATTTCAGATTCAGGATAGCTTGTATCTGCTCTGGACTCGCCTCTATCCCTCTTTTGGTGACCATGTATCCCAAGAATTTGCCAGCCTTCACTCCGAAATGACATTTCGAAGGATTCAGCTTCATATTGTATTTGTCAAGAATGTCAAATGCTGTCTTGAGATCTTGAAGGTGATCTTTAGCTTTTTTGGATTTACCACCATATCATCAATATAGACCTCCATTGTGTCCCCAGTTGCTCTTTGAACATCATGTTAACTAACCTCTGATAGGTTGCACATGCATTTCTAAGTCAAGAGGGCATAGCAATATAATAATAAATACATGTGGGAGTCATGAAGGTCATATCTTCTTGATCTGAGGGCTCCATCTGGATTTGATGAAATCCTGAGGATGCGTCCATGAATGTCAGCATCTCGTGGCCGGCCGTAGCATCCACCATTGAATCGATGTGTGGTAGAGGGAATGGATCTTTAGGACAAGCTTTATTCAAGTCTGTGAAATCTACACAAACTCTCCATTTGCCATTCTTTTTCTGTACAACCACCACAGTTGCTAACCATCGGGGATATTGAACTTCCCTAATCATTTTTGCCTTCAAGAGTCTTTCTACTTCTTCTTGAATAATTATGTTTCTTTCAGGTGCAAATTTTCTTCTTTTTTGATGGATTGGCCTGAAAGAATTATCAATTCCAAGTTTATGTGTTATAATATCTTTGGAAATACCTATCATATCTTCATGTTTCCATGCAAATGTTGACAGCCTTGATTTGAGGAAATCGAGCAATTTTGACTCATTATCCTCAGGAATGCTAGCTCCTATCAGCACTTTGACTTCAGGATCCTCGGGATAAAGAGGTACTTCTTTAATTTCTTTTTCCCTGGCCTCCATTACGCCTCGTGCTGGCTTCTGTAATTGCTACGCCTGCTAGGGTTTGGAAGTGCACTTCATGGAAGAGGTGTAGAAATTCTTCGCATCTTGTTGGTCACTGATGATTTTGATAACTCCCCACGGACTTGGGAGTTTCACACATTGGTGATAAGTGGAGGGAACTGCTTTCATTTCGTGTATCCAGGACCTGTCTAATATAATATTGCAACAAGATAAACCGTCAATAACACAAAATTTTTGCATTTTATTTACCCCTTCGACATATATTGGGAGCTTAATCTCCCCGATAGTGTTCTTAGTTTCTCCACTGAATCCGACCAATACTGAGGAACTGGGGACGATCTCATCCTCAGGAATATTCATCTTTTTCAGCACGTCCAATTGAATAATATTGACAAAGCTTCCGCCATCTATGAGGATCCTGCGAACATAATGGTTAGCCACATATAAAGTTATTACCAAACTATCATGATGAGGATCTTGAACATCGACTCTATCACTTTCATCGAAGGATATAATCCTCTCTTTAGTGAGAATAGATGTCTTTGTTGGCCTATCAGCCACTTCTAACTTTCTTTGGTCAGCATTTCTCTTTGCAGCAGAATAAGAGGTTCCACAGATGTCGGATCCTCCGGATATGAACATGATTGTCCTTGCATCTATTGGTGGAGGAGTCGGCTTTTCAGGAATTTTCTCGGGATCCTGCTCTCTTCCCTTCTTCTTGCCAAGTAGCTCTTTCAAGTGGCCCTTGCTGAGAAGATAGCTGATCTCCCTTCTAAGTGCAATGCAATCATCAGTCAAGTAGCCAAAGTCTTCGTGGAAAGCGCACCATTTTGATTTGTCTTTCCAGGCTCCTGGTCTCTCCGTTTTCCTAGGCCACCTGGCTTTCTCACCTAAATCCTACATAGCACACATTAATCCACCAATATCAACAGAAAAACAATATTCAGAGATCTTAGGATATTCTTCATCATTTTCCTCATCTACTGCATTAATCCTGGGGTTATCAGGCTTATAGTAAGGCTTCGCTCGATACGATTTTCCCGTGGACTCGGATTTCCTGTTCGTCTGGTCGTACTTCGGGATATCGACTTTGGAGCTTTTCTTGTCGTCTTCTAGCCTGATAAACCTCAGAGCTCTGCTTCTTGCTTCGTCTAATGACCTGCATGGAGTCATAACGAGATCATCATAGAAAGAGGAGCCCTTTTCTAATCCCAACTTGAGAGCTTCCACTGCTGAAGCTGGGTTTAGATTCGGGATTTCCAGCAACTCCTTACTAAACCTGGTAATAAAATCTCTCAAGGATTCCCCAGGATTCTGGGTAACCCTATAAAGATCACCTGTCATTTTCTCAAAAGTTCTACTGCAAGAAAACTGGTTATTAAACAGGTTAACTAAATGAGAAAAAGAATTGATAGTGTTAGGAGGAATACTCAGTAGCGATTTCATGGCTGCTCCGGTCAAGGTAGATCCAAACCCTTTGCAAAGACATGCCTCTTTGATTTCCATAGGGATTGGATTGATCTCCATATGTTCTCTATATTTTGCGACGTGTTCCTCAGGATCCGCTGAGCCATCATACAGCTTCATATTTGGAGTTTGAAACCGTTTTGGGATCTGTACGTCGCTAATCGATGGCACAAACCGGGATATCCTGTGACTATTAGTGGGGACTTCAGCTATGGGACGGATTACGCCGGGGACATTCGATATCATATCCTTAAGTTTTTGTAATTCTCGGGCTAAACTCAAACCTATGCCTGCATCCTGCAAAAATCCTTGATTAGCATTAAAAGGAATCGTATTGAAGGAGCTACCCTGATTAATATTCTGAGGAGCGGTCTGGGTGTTGTAGCTCGTATTCCCAAACATAGTATTTCCAGGGTAGGTAAGCGGAGCAATTGGAGTGTTAGCCTGCATCGGGATAAAGTCTCCCTGCTGCACATTAGAGGATCCTGAGGGCTGCTGAGCTTGAGCTAATCCTGAAGATACCGCCTGCTGGTAAGGACCAGCCTGATGGAACAATCCAGAAAATCCGGAATGTTGAAACAATCCTGAGGATCCAGACTGTTGGAACAATCCTGAGGGTTCTCCCGGCTGTGACAATCCTGAGGATCCTGTATGTTGAAAAGGCCCAGCAGATGACGCATACGGGTATCCTTGAGATCCTGAAAAGTGCAATCCCGCAGACCCCAAATGCTGGAAAGATGGGGGTCCAGGGTTGTACGCCGTGGTTGGCTCTGGATACACCAATCCTGAGGATCCTGGAGGAGTGAAATCCAGAGATCTCGGGATTAGTGGTGTGAATTCTTCCGCCGGCTTCCTAGCTTTCTTGACATCTTCCAATTCCCTCACGAGCATCTGGTTGGTCTTGTTCTGGCGATCCATCTGTTCCTGTAGCCGTTTGTACAGAGACAGAAGGTCGTTGTTGGACACCATGATGGGATCCTGGGAAGATGGTTTCGATCCTGAGAACACAGGAGTAGCAGTCTTCTTCTGGACGTTATCAGGCTTCATCGAGATACCACCAGCGGGAGGAGGCATGGGCGGCCTCGCTGAGGATTCTGAGCCTGCGGCAGAAGATGAAACAATCTTGGGTTGTGAAGACATGTTGTGGATATTGAGAGTAGGGTTTCGTTTGAAAGTGAATAATGATCAAAGCACTATTTGCCCCATGGTGGGCGCCAAATTGTTTCGGTCAAATTAGAAAAGCAGCTTTTGATCAAATTAGTGCGTGAGGTGAAGTGCTTAATGATGGTAATATTGAACACAAAGATATGATTACGAGGGAAAAAACCCTTGATTATGATAATATTCGTTTTGGTCAAGAGTTTGCAACTTAATCCTTAGTCGAATTACTTCGGTTAAGGATTATGAGCTTAACTTTTGGTCGAATTAAAGCTTGATTATTATGATCTCCGGCACAAAAAACCCCCGGACGGTGAAAACTATCACCGTCAATATTATTAATAACAAAATCGGTGAATACAAAGTGTTGGAGCTGATAGAATATCGAAAGCTAAGTGTTACAGTGATTGCTAGTAAGCTAGATCGTGAGAGTGTGTGTGACCTATTGATATTATCAGCTCAATATATAATAAGAAGATTACAACTGTTATTCCGATTATTCCAGAAACCCTAGACTACTTCTTCAACAAGCCGTTACTGCCCACGTTGTTAGTTGACGAAGTTCAAATAGCATTCCGTTGCAATCCACGTTCTTATAAACATATTTAACACGTGCTCTTATCTGCAAAACAGTTAGATAATATAGGACAATTGAATTAGTCAACGTACCTTCCTCAGAATAACCGCTTGAGCCAAGATCCTTAAGTTAAGCTTAATTCCGAGGATAAAAATCCACACCTAACAGTTACTATTTTGGTAGCATTCTCATTTGCTCTTATATTGTCTGATAGGGATCTTATTCTAGTTTGTTACTTAATAGTTTTTTGTAATTGTGGGAGGGGTAAGTGTAATTTCTATTTCTATAAATAAGGATCAATAGTCATTTTGGTAGAGAGAGAGAAATTGGATAGCTTGTTAGGCTTTTATTAGCATGAGAAGGACATAACCCTAGGACCACTTCGGTGGTTAGTTATCTATTGTAGATCCTTGAGATCATCTTCTTCAATTCAATATAGTTTGCATATTTGATTCCATCATTTCTATATTACCTAATTCAACATCTATCGTTGGTCTGACCTGCCTCACCTCCTCTCTCTTTTCAATTTCAAATTCCAAATATGTGTTCACGTTCGGATCTCATATCCAATTCGATTTCAGTTCTGATTATTGGGTCTAAATTCGATTTCTAATTCTGGTTTCTACCTCCGAATTCCTCCATCTATTTTGTTCTTTCAATTTCTGATTCAATCATGGTGAATCAGACTTCTCGTTTGGATACTCACAACCAACAGATTCAAAAGCTTCAGTATGATGTAGCTAAAGTTAGGGCTTCTCTCTATGCTAGAAGCGGATCAGGTGGAATCGGCTGAATTCCGTAATATGATACTCACTTGGATGAAATCTCAGGAAAAGAGGCATGTTAACGATTCTTTTGGATCGAGCTTTTCTATTATGGTTTTCACTTCATCTAGTTTAAAATCTGATTCGATTGACGCTTCTTCTGGTTTACCATGGGATGTAAAGAAGGTGAAATTCCCCAGTTCTCTGGTTTTGATCCTCAAGACTGGATCCAAAAGGCTAAGTTGTTTTTCGATCTCAATCACATTTCCGATGCTTCTCGGTTGCATCTTGCTCAACTAAGTATGATCGTTGTTACCCAACACTGGTTTACAATCATCCTTCAAGTTCGCCCTTTCTTGACTTGGATCGAATTTCAATCTGAAATGTTACAACGTTTCAATCGTCTCGCAATTTAGAATCCTTATGAACAGTTAGCTACTATTCAGCAATAGGATTCCATCTTTGATTACATATATGATCTCTGGTATTTGTTGTCCTTAGTTCCTCGTTTAATGTAGTCCCAAACTTTCGGTTATTTAATCGCTAGATTTAAGGATGATGTCAAGCCGAGGGTTCGTTTACATCATCAACTTCTTGCGTTGATGTGATGTCTTTGGCTAAGGATGTCGAGTTGATGCTTCGACCCCATTGGATTCTAGCGCGCTGTTGTCTTGTTTTTGGTACTCTCCACATGCGGGCATTGTTCGTTAGGCAATACGGTGTCCAAAAATGTTGGGAATTACGGGCTGCCAGTGGGTAAGCATACTATCGTGATCGAGGTGTTTGTTCCTTATCTCGCACTGAGTGGGAGGAACGCATGAAGAAAGGACTCTGCTACAAGTGTGGACAACTCTATAGTCTAGCTCATAAGTGCCCGGAGGGTAAACTTCATGTGTTGTTGCTCGGGGCTGCATTTTTCAGTTGGAGCATATGGACAATTTCCACTCTGATGGGTTTATTCATCCGGCTGTGGGGTCTTCTATCAAGCCTCGAGGACAAGTTTTGTATTATGGAGGGCGTATTGATAGATATCTAATTCTAGTTTGTTACTTAATAGTCTTTTGTAATTGTGGGAGGGTGAGTGTAATTTCTATTTCTATAAATAAGGATCAATAGTCAATTTGGTTGGGGGGATATTGAATAGTTTGCTAGGCTCATTGTATTAGCATGGGAATGTCATAACTCTATGGTCACTTTGATGGTTAGTTATCCATTGTAGATACTTGAGATCATCTTCTTCAATTCATATAGTTTGCATATTTGATTTTTATCATTTCTACATTGTCTAATTCAGTATCTCATTGTCTCACGAACATTTTTCCATTATCTTATTTTTTTCTTCAATTTCTCTCATGCGAAAAACTAGTTATAGCTCTATATCATCTGAAGCAGAAGCTAGCTAATGTAAATTATAAACAATCCGATCTTATCTATTTCCTTTGCACTAATCATTTATTTATCAATTATAACCAACTTATTGGCCATGGATTTAATTGGTCTTTAGGATGATGCAAACATGCAAGAAGATGAGCCTGTCTTTGATTTAGTTGATAAATGGAGTTGTTTGTAAGATCTGATGTTGTGTAACATCCTATTTTATGGATAAAAATAAAATATTTGAAATCTATATTTCAAATATTAGTAAATGAGTAAGTAATAGATAAAACGACTCATTGAGATATAAGGTGTTTAAACGAGTGTTCGATGTAATCGAATATCGTTTAAAATAAAATATAAAGTAAAAGTTATTGTTAATAAGTAATACAAATAATAATTAAAATAAAAGTGCACGTGTGAGGTGTTAGTGATAACAATCAAACATATAAATAAATAAACAAGTAAATAAATATGATATTATAGAGATGGCTTGTAACTTAACGAGAAAGATGCCATGTTACATAAGTATAGCATGAGCTGTTTGTCTTAATAATTAAGGAATTGATGTCAGGGTGACACGATGAAAATAATTAATATATGAGATAAGGATAAGAATACTTCACCATTAAGACTTACTAGATATATAAATACATATGTTTTGAACTCCACAAAAGAGAAAATACACAGGTCATGATCTTTGAGTAAAATTAAGTAAAACAAATAGGAAAACATGGAGAATTGTTTTCGTAATGATCGTCTACGAGGATTTTAGTGGTGAAGTATATTCGTCAGTTCTCTACCAGAGTGATTACTAGAGACTTGGGTTTCATATAGTTTTATCTTTTAAGTGAAGGTAATTAGTACACGGAACATAATCATGTTACTTTTATAAATGTTTCATATATGTTTATTTTGATATACATATATATGATTATTTGAGAAATGATTGTGGGTCCAAATATGTGAATTAATGTGTGGCTTAAAAAGAGGCTATAGTTTTAAAATAAATATGGTGGTATGCCTCTAATAAAAATACGGGTTACGAGTCCCGAGGGTTTCGGTAGTTGAAACTCCAAAATTTTAATATTATATATAAAAGATTTCGGGAGTTGAAATCTTAAGGGGTTCGGGTGTTGAACCCCAAATATAATAGGGGGAGTTAATAACCCTCATGGGTTAAAAAAATGAGCTCATAAGGAATTCGGTTGTTGAATTCCCAAAGAATAATGAGGAGTAAAACTAAAGATTTCGGGTGTCGAAATCATAAGGATTTCGGGTGTTGAATTACCAAAGAATAATGAGGAGTAAAATTAAGGATTTCGGGTGTTGAAATCCCAAGGAATTCGGGTGTTGAATTCCCAAAGAATATTGTGGAGTAAATATAAGGATTTCGGGTGTTGAAATCCCAAGGAATTTGGTTGTTAAATTCCGGATAAAAATAAAACATATTTTTATAAAATGGTGTACTTACTTAGAGAAAGCTAATAAAAATATGTTTTCAAATGTTTTCAGGAAAAGCATCCCTAGATGGTTGAAGCTTCATGGACGGGACTGGACTGACAAGAAAACCATACTCTCGTGTTTAATAGTTTGTATAATAAAGTTTGTTTTAAACATATATGTTTTCTTGTATAATATATATTTTTATAAAATAAAACGTCACAATGAGTGACAGGTTTGGATGTAAACTGGGACCTACTCTGATATGAATTTTATAAAAGTATTATATTCAAAAAAATAAGAAAAATTGGTTTTAAATAATCCCAACTATGGCCTATTGGTAAATATTCATCCCAACTTTACACTTGCCTGCTGGCAGTACCAACTACCTATGCATTTGTTTTTAACGGGCCGCGACTAACGGATGTTAACTCCGTTAGTCTTTGTCTGGCGTGGCCATCCCAGTTGGCAAAAACTTGATTACGTGTAACGCGACGTGGCGGCTGACTATTATTATTATTATTATTATTCTTGGTCCAGTACCCCACCACCACCCCTCGTTTCCCGGCGAGCCACCACAGCCACCCCTCCCGGCGAGCCACCACCACAACGACGTCGTTTTCAACCAACTTCACATTCAAGATCGGCAATCGTATCTCATTGGTAATAATCCCATCTGGGTTTGCTTCCAAATTAGCTAAAAACGAATCTTTAAAACAATTGGATGAAACCCAGTTCGTTAATGTCGAGTTTGGTTCAAATTTATGCACAATTTCGTCTTCTAGGGTTAGCAATGTTTCGATTATGACTCATGATTTGAAAACTGGAGTGAAATTAACGTCGTGGGTTGATTACATTGCGATTTTGAAGCGGGTAGATGTTAGGGTTACTGAGTTTGGTCACCCGAAGCCGGTCGAGCCGTTGGTTTCGTATCGGGTGGATTTGGGGTAAATGTTGAAAGGTGAAGAGGTTTTGTTTGGTTTGGTGTCTGATAATGGAGAGAATGAAGAGATTGTGTCTGACAGGGTGGTTGTGGTGGGGGCTCACCGGGAGGGGTGGTTGTGGTGGCTCGCCGGGAAACGAGGGGCGGGGGTGGGGGTGGGGTACTGGACCAAGAAGAAGAAGAAGAAGAAGAATAATAATAATACACAGTCAGCCGCCACGTCGCGTTCCACGTAATCAAGTTTTTGCCAACTGGGATGGCCACGTCAGACAAAGACTAACGGAGTTAACATCCGTTAGTCACGGCCCGTTAAAAACAAATGCACAGGTAGTTGGTACTGCCAGCAGGCAAGTGTAAAGTTAGGATGGATATTTACCAATAGACCATAGTTAATATTATTTAAAACCAATTTTCCAAAAAATAATTAGGGTGTTTCATGCTGAACGAAGATTATAATCATCTTTTTATCTATTAGCATTAAATCTGATTTTAGGATACAATATATTAATTTCTTTTTATTAAATTTTAATATATCTTAATTTAGTGTCAAACTTGCATAATTAGTTGAAAACACGATTAGCACTTCCTCGTATAACTCAAAACAAGTTTCATGTGAGATGTTATATAAGGTGATATCTTGACGAAATATCTATTAATAATTAATTTTTTTATATAAAATAGAAGAATTCTTTTTCAATGACAAGTGATATAAAATTTATTAATCAACAATATACACTAATACTATTAGAAAAGCTACAAATAAAATATAATCTAATTATGCACATTAACCAATTACAAATAACATCACAATAAGTTTTCACTAACATATTTGAAGTTAGATTCTTGTTTTTTTTATCATCATGAAAGTTTAAAGTGTTTTATGTTTGTTATGACAAGTCATATCATCATGAAAGTTTCAAGGAATTATAACTTTGTTTTTCATATGATCGAGTTTGTCATTTAAAAGAGGATGATGGTGTAACTTGTTGCCCACTTAATGCTTATGTTGCCGAGACTAAGCTTTTTGGAGTTGAAGCGAGTGATGAAGTCCAGTAAAGATTCATCCTCCTCTCTCACGCAGTTGAGGATCGTCCACTGCTCTTCAGTGTACTTCCTCTGTTGGCTGAAGTGCTGGCTGAACTTGTTTTGAAAGTCCGCCCAGTCATATATGTGGTGGATCGGTAAACGATCGAACCATGCCCTGGCCGCTCCGACCAGAGTCATCTGGAACATGTAGCACCACGTGGGTTCCGTCCAGTTGCTGACGGTAGCCCCCGCAATGAACCTGTTCAAATGGTCGTCTGGGTCGGATAGACCATCATAAGTGCCAATGTTGGACATTTGTTTGGCACTTCTCGGGGCGATTGCTTCCGCAATGTCCCTTGCGAATTTTGACTTTCCTGCATTTGTAGCAGTTGGTCTAAAGGTTTTGGAGAAGTCACGCGGGTTTCTCTCCGCGATTGGTTTAAAGGCTTCCCCAAAATTCCTTTTTGGTTGGACGTCCGTTTCCTTACGCTTCCCTTTCGCCTTATGGCGAGGGTTCGCGTCGGTATCGGACTCCAACTCGTCGTCTGAGTACTCGCAGTCACTGCTCATATTGAGGTGTTGGCGAGTACTGCCGAATTCGTCGGCCTGTTGAGCTGAACGCAAGCGTTCATCCAATTCGGCTTGGAATTCTCTTTGCCGTGCTTCGGCCCACGCCTTCACTTGATCTAGTGTTTGGCGAGGGGCCCTCGTTCGTTTTTCCAGCTGGGTATCAGTGAACCCCAGTGGAATATTTACTGCACTTGCCCCGGCTTGGGTAGTCGGGGTAGTGTTCGTAAGGATTGTATAACCGCCGGTGTTCCCCCCAGTTGCTGGGGTTGTTATCGGGGTTTCTTGGTCGGTTACAGGCCTTTGGACCGGAGTAACGTTAACCATTTCTTCAGAAATTGTGAAAAAACTAAAATAGTTCTAGCTTTTATGACCGGAGTATTTAAATTATAACTTTAAATGTTTTAAATGAATATATTTGAAATTATAAATGGGCAAATATATTATTATTATTATTATTATTATTATTATTATTATTATTATTATTATTTGTAACTTCAAATTTTGATTAAAATAATTTACAATTTTTGTGTTGGATAGTAAAAGATGATAATAAAAATAATATGACGTGACAAAGAGAAAGCTAAAAGGAGTTGTTCCGTGCATAGTCCAACATTCACTTCTACTGGATCTTTTCCTCAAATCAATCAAACACATATTTGGGGTTTACATCACTCGTACTTCTCTCACTTCCCACTTCCACCACTACCAAACTGGTCAGTATTCATCTTCTTTCTTAATTCTTTTTTTTTTATTATTTTTCAATTTTCAATCGCAAAATTCTACTATTGATTATATTTAATTCTAACCCTTTTTTTTCTTGATTTTGAATTTGATATATGGGTTACAAATATCAAGATTATTGATGGCTGCTTCAGCAAGTAGTATGGTTGTGAGTAATAAGTTGAGTGTGAATTCAAGTAATACTGGTGATTCTTATTATAAGGTGTGGGAAGATCCATCTTTTATTAAATGGAGAAAAAGGGACACTCGTGTTTCTCTCCATTGTCATGATTCTCTTGAAGGTAGGGTTTTTTTCTTTTATTATTATTATTATTTTTTTATGTTGGGTTTTTATTTATAACTTTTCTGATCTTTAAGGTGGTTTGTGATTAGTTTATGACATTAGATCTGGTTACTAGTTAGCTTTGTACCTTTGTTTGGTTAGTCAAAGGTCAGCCTACAAAAGAATATTGTTACATTTACTTTCTTGAATTTAACATTTTAAAGCCTTTTGCATTGATGTTACATAACAAAATTTATGAAATTTGTATTTTATTTGGTTTGAGTTTATGTTGAGTGAACCGACATCTTGATATGATGGTCCACTTTAAATCCTTGTGATCTTAATTTAAAGAACTCCTATGGTTGTCCCCAAAAGTTAAAACATGATATTTCTTCTTCTTTTTACCACTTTGGATGGGCTAATGACTTTGAAAATGATAACTTATTAATATTTGGTACTTGGTAGTAGTGACAAATGTGCATATCAGTTATATATTATAAAACTACCCATTTGAGCTTGCTCAAAAGGGTTGAGACTTGTTCAAGATGATATAAAGGTTCTAACTTTAAATCTAGTTTTACTTGTGCATGCTAACAAGTGCATTATGTGATTCTCATTGTGCTCTACTTAAAATTGGTTTTGTAATGAACATGTCACTGTATATGTAATGCCACCTCCTAAATTTTTATATGCTTGATTTATGCGGTTGGAGATTACAACTTTTACAATTTTTCCTTCTCTCCAAGGCGGGGTCCACGAAACGTATGCAGACAAGATGACAATGCACTCTAGTATTATATATTTATATGTTTATTGTTTTTATTATTTTACACAACATATTGTTTATAATTTAGATATTTACATCTTGGAAAGTCTTATAGTCAAATTTGTATAATATGTTTATTTCTTGATTGGACATGTTTTAAACCTGTTCCATTTGTAGGTTCTCTAAAATACTGGCATGAGCGAAACAAAGTGGACGTTCTTGTTGCAAAATCAGCAGTCTGGGACGATGATGCTGTTTCTGCTTCACTTGAATGTGCCAAAAATTGGGTGAAAGATTTGCCTTTTGTTAAATCATTATCTGGTAACTGGAAGTTCTTCCTTGCTCAAAGTCCTACCGCTGCTCCTTCAGATTTCCAAGATGCAGCATTTCAAGACTCTACATGGGAAACAATACCAGGTAGCTTCTAGTTTACTATTCCATTATTAAAGAATCCATAGTGAAATCTATAATGTCAATCGAGTTGCTTTTAAATAATAAGAATTCTACAAAAGTTCAGATGTATGACTGTGACATATATTGATAGCATTAAGCAGATTATTTGAACAAAATTTGGTAGTATGTAATTTTAGATATGTATGACTTCTTTTTTTCTTTCTGTTTTTTATGATTACTCTACTAGAACTTTTAAATGTCCCTCTTTTATTTATTTTGTATTTTGGACAGTACCATCGAATTGGCAGATGCACGGGTTTGATCGACCCATATATACAAATGTCATATATCCGTTTCCACTTGATCCACCGCATGTTCCCGATGATAATCCTACCGGCTGCTACAGGACATATTTTCAACTTCCTAAAGAGTGGGAGGGTAAGTTCCTGATTTAATATTCATCGCTTTTTTTTTTGTTTTCTTCATATATTATATAATAAATTTAAAATTCATTCCCCGTCCTAAGAAATTTTCAATAGTTTGCATTTTGGAATGTCTCGCGAAAATTGCATAATTTTCCTTTTTATTTTTCAAGTTTCTTGAATTACCTATTTTCTTGATGGGTAGTTTCTTGAATTACCGAATGGCAATTTTTAATATTTTATTAATAGTCAAAACATGTGTGTGCATTTGACGAACATGTCATAAAGCTCTTGATTGATATGTGACAGGTCGACGGATATTACTACACTTTGAAGCTGTTGATTCTGCGTTCCATGTCTGGATCAACGGGTCCCTTGTTGGATACAGGTTTGATTTCATCATGCATGCTTTATAAGTAACCTTTAATGAGTTATTCTGCTATATACATATCAATTTCAACCCATTTACTTATGAAAGGCTCTAGAAATAGTCTGCTATAGACATCTTTAACACATATAACTTGCTATATCATCTTATTTTACTATCTAATCAATACTAACACATTCATTGTTTATAAAAAAAATGATTCATATTGTAATACATTTATCTTGACATGCTTTATTGGTTTTGATGTTTGGTCAGTCAATACAGTAGACTACCGGCTGAATTTGAAATCACCGATTTCTGTCACGAGTGTGGATCCGACAAGAAGAATGTTATAGCTGTGCAAGTATATAGATGGAGTGACGGTTCTTATCTTGAAGATCAAGATCATTGGTGGTTGTCGGGTATTCATCGAGATGTGCTTCTTTTATCCAAACCAAAGGTTTCTAATTTTCCAATATGAACTTAAATTAAGCCAATCATTGCTTAAAAATGAAAACGTTTTAATACGTTATGCACGCGTTCAGGTGTTCATTGCAGACTATTTCTTCACTTCAAATCTAGCGGAAAATTATGCTTATGCAGATCTAGAGGTAAAATATTCGGGTCTTGTTTCTGGCATTTAACTTTAATATGATGGTTGAATTCTTATACATTATGCTTTAGGTTGAAGTGATACTTGACAAGTCAAAAGAGGTCGATGTTAACACAGAAGTCAAAATTGAAGTCACACTGTTTGATATTAGTGGCCATGAGTGTACTGATCTGCTGTCAGATGATGTAGCACATTTAGAGCTTCATACCCCTCCTAAATATCCTTTAGGGTTTCGCGGGTATCGACTAACCGGAAAACTGCAAAATCCCAAGCTTTGGTCTGCAGAGAAAGTGAGTTTTCCAGTTGACCTATTATTTTTTTTTCTAAAACTTATATATGGAATGGGTTGAGTAACGGGTCAAAATGAATCAACCCCTTCACAAGTAAATTATACCACTACTTTAAATCTTTAACTATTCTTTCTAACAACACTGGGTTTTGTGACAGCCGAATCTCTATACTTTAGTAGTCGCCCTGAAAGACGCATCAGGTAATATCATCGATTGTGAATCATGCCAAGTAGGCATCCGGAAGATTTCAAAAGCCCCAAAACAGTTACTTGTTAACGGGCATCCCGTTGTTATCAGAGGTGTAAACAGGCATGAACACCATCCTCGTATAGGAAAGACAAACATTGAATCTTGCATGGTTAAGGTAACACTTTGTTTTTTCTTTCCTTCTTGTTTATTCATTTTCTTGCGATACGTTTGATACATGATCATCATCATTTTTGTGATATAGGATTTGGTTTTAATGAAAGAATATAATATCAATGCTGTTAGAAACAGTCATTATCCTCAACATCCAAGATGGTATGAGTTATGTGATTTGTTTGGAATGTACATGATCGACGAGGCCAATATTGAGACGCACGGTTTTGATCTTTCTCACAATGTCAAGCATCCAACTCAAGAACCGGTTTGGGCCTCATCTATGTTGGACCGTGTTATCGGCATGGTGGAAAGGGACAAAAATCACGCATGCATTATTTCTTGGTCTTTAGGAAATGAAGCAAGCTATGGACCAAATCATGCTGCTCTCGCTGGTATGACTATATTTCAAATTTTAATGGGTGGGCCCGAAACACGTGTGATTTTTTTTTTCAGTAACTGATTTGTCAAACATGTCTAGTTACTTTGAACAGAATGATTTAGAAGTTTTATGTGTTAACAGTTGCGTTATGCGACTTTCAACTCATTTGATAGTTTTCACTTTTCAGGGTGGATACGTGGAAAGGACCCATCACGAGTTGTACACTACGAAGGTGGCGGATCGCGGACCCCATCAACAGACATTATATGTCCTATGTACATGCGTATTTGGGACTGTGTTAAGATAGCAAAAGATCCAACTGAAACGAGACCACTGATATTGTGCGAGTAAGTTCACATTTTAATGATCTATATAAAGAAACAACAAATTTATCTTTTTAGTATTTCTTACTTGTGTTGATTTTTTATATGCTTTATAAATTTTTTAAGGTATTCACATGCCATGGGTAATAGCAATGGGAATATTCATGAATATTGGGAAGCAATTGATAGCACATTTGGTCTGCAAGGAGGGTTTATTTGGGATTGGGTTGA
This sequence comes from Bidens hawaiensis, assembly GCF_021521415.1. Taxonomy (NCBI): domain Eukaryota; kingdom Viridiplantae; phylum Streptophyta; class Magnoliopsida; order Asterales; family Asteraceae; genus Bidens; species Bidens hawaiensis. Next base: position 40,449 of record NW_027495773.1, on the reverse strand, counting down.
CCAGGGTCTACTCAAAGAAGGTAGTGATGGTAGCAAGTTTTGGGCTTATGGAGGTGACTTTGGAGATACCCCAAATGATTTAAATTTCTGCATGAATGGTCTCGTATGGCCCGATCGGACCCCTCATCCTGCACTACATGGTGATTGCTATATTTTTTTTCTTAGTATTTTGTATGGATGGTGAAATGGGCTGGTGGGACGGGTTGGGTAACTTGTAGCCCGGGTTGATATATGTGAGGTCGAGTAACTTGAGTTGGGCTGACCCACGAACACTTTTTTACGCAAGTTTTAAAATTTATAGAAGTTACTGTGGTACATATGATTGCAGAAAGTAATATATTTGCGATAGCACTTTAGAAATTCTTTTAGTTAGTCATTTTAGAAAACCTTTCTCTCCACGAAATTAGAGGCGTAAACGAGCCAAGTTGAAGTAGCTTAACACAAGCTTGAGCTTAAGCTCGGCTTGTCAAGTTTGACACGGCCTTGAGCTTAAGATACTGCTAGTTTCGAGATATATATCCAAAGCTTGAGCTCAGCTAGTTTATTATCTCTTAGTTATATAATTATTTTACCTATATACATGCATCATCATCATCATCATCAAAGGAGGGTAAGATGTAGACAGTCTTACCTCTACCCTTTAGAGGTAGAGAGGCTGCTTCCGGTGAGACCCCCGGCTCGATAGTAGTTTTGCATCAAGCCTTGGACATAACGCACATAACACTCAATCATCGGGACACCGGCTGATCGGTGCATCATCATCATCATCATCATCAAAGGAGGGTAAGATGTAGACAGTCTTACCTCTACCCGTTAGAGATAGAGAGGCTGCTTCCGGTGAGACCCCCAGCTCGATAGTAGTTTTGCATCAAGCCTTGGACATAAGGCACATAACACTCAATCATCGGGACACCGGCTGATCGGTGCATGTACCCTTGTCTTTCGGCTATCAGCGCCACCACATGATGCCTGATTAACCTTCCGCCACTTTTAACGTTATTTTCACGAGATTAGTAAAATAACGTCAAAATTAGTGCAATTTCACTTTTGCCAACCCGTGGGTTCACACATATGTACATTATATGCGCGCACCGCAAGCAGGGCGTAGTATAATTATTTTTATATATGCTTATAATTATAGTTTACATATATAACTTAGTTGTTTTTATCCTAACTATATATATATATAATAATTTTTATTGTCTAATATATATTTATTATGTTACATAAATTTTATTATATTTATAAAAATAATAGGCTCTAACTAAGCTCGATTTATGAAGCTCAAGCTTGTTTATTAGATGAGCTTAAATTTAGACATAGCTTGGGCCTGAGCTCGTTTAAGCTTGACTTGGTTCAAGTTTTTAGTGAGCTAATTTCGAGTTGCTTGAAAGTGGCTCGACTCGCACCTACACAGCAGTCATAATATCATGCAGTGATCCATAATGAACCTTTTTGCACCTATTCGTCCAAATAACATGATCTCCTGTTTATCTGTGTTCAGAGGTCAAATATTGCTATCAACCAATTAAAGTGTCCTTCACCGATGGCTTATTTAAGGTACCATTTCTGTTAATTCTATTTGTGATTCTAATCATTTTATGAAACACATGTTACTAACTTGATCACACGTTCTTCTGTTGATAGATCACGAACACCAATTTCTTTCAAACAACAGAAGGGATAGAGTTTAGTTGGGTGATTGAAGGTGATGGACGTAAACTTGAATCGGGAAGTCTCAATGTACCAACACTAGATCCACAAAGTAGTTATGATATCAAGTGGGAATCCAGCCCGTGGTATTCGTCATGGGCCTCATCCGCTGCTGCTGAAACCTTTGTGACCATTACCGCAACTCTTACAAAGCCCACACGATGGCTTCCGTCTGGTCATGTCGTGTCATCTCAACAACTCGAGTTACCTTTGAACAAAGACTTCATCTCCCCTGTAAGTAGTTATATAGAACTTGCAAAACATGCCCGTCCAAACTGGTGAATTATTATACGGGTCGGTTCACCACTTTTTATCCAAAAATGAAACTTTTAATTGACATTTTATGGAATAAATGTACAATTTGTACACCTTTTGGCCTGTTAGTGATAAAGCATGACCCGTGTCGGTCCGTTCGTAAGTAAACGGGTCGAAATCACCAACACTATATTTTCCATTGAGCCTCTTACATTTTACTTTATAGGAATTTTAATGGCATGCTTGCTCTTGTAATCTTGTTAATTCTCTGATTGGACTTGCAGGCCCCGAAGGTTAAAAAAGTCGCATTAAATTACGAAATCATAGACCATAAACTTACCATCCACCAGAACGGTTCAGAGATAACCTTCAACAACGAGTCGGGTGCAATTGAGAGTTGGATGGTAATTACTTCCTTTATGTTGCATTACATGTCACATTAATCACTTTAGTTACTAAATGGTGATAAACGATAAATAGCAGTTAATTATAATTAACATCTTTGATGGTGATAAACGATAGGTTGAAGGAGTTCCCGTGATGGTTAAAGGCGTAACACCGTGCTTCTGGCGTGCACCAACCGACAATGACAAAGGAGGAGAAGACAATAGTTATCTTTCAAAATGGAAAGCCGCGAATCTCGATAACGTTTTCTTCGTTAAAGAAAGCTCAAATGTTAAAAAGGTCACGGACCAGCTTCTAGAAGTAACCGTCGTGTATAACGGTTTTTCAAAGGCCAATGAAACCGAAAGCCTTTTCAAAGTCGACATGAAATACTCGTTTTGTGGTTCGGGAGATGTTATTTTGGTTACCCATGTAAAACCAAGATCCGATCTCCCACCTTTGCCACGTGTCGGGATCGAATTTCATTTGGAGAAATCGGTTAATAATGTTAAGTGGTATGGGCGAGGCCCGTTTGAATGTTACCCGGATCGAAAAGCGTCGGCTCATGTCGGGTTGTATGAGAAAAAGGTGGATGAGTTGCATGTGCCTTACATTGTTCCGGGAGAATGTGCAGGCAGGGCCGATGTTAGATGGGTCACATTCCAAAATGATAAAGGTTCGGGCATCTATGCATCCGTTTTTAACGACTCTCCACCAATGCAAATGAATGCAAGTTATTATAGCACAAGTGAGCTTGATCGCGCGACACGTAAGGAAGAACTTGTGAAAGGAGATGACATTGAGGTGACTTTTACCTCTTTTTTTTCTTTTTTCTATTTTGTATTTGTTGTATACTTATTGGTCGTTGGTTGACCCGCATTGGTTGACTCGCAGGTGCATCTTGACCATAAGCATATGGGTATAGGCGGTGATGATAGTTGGTCCCCTGCGGTTCATGACAAATACTTGATTCCTCCTTCACCATGCACTTTCTCCATTAGATTCTTTCCAATAACTTCTGCTTCATCTCCCCATGATGTTTATAGTAATCGGTCTTGAGACCATTGTTAATATCGGTTGGCATGGTCAACAAGTCAATAATGCTAGGCCTCATGATCGGCAAGTCAATAATAATGGCTGGAATAAGTTAATAATCTGGTATCTGTTTAGCTTGCTGGTTGAACATATGGCAGTTTAGTATCTGGTTTGGTTTTTGATGTTGCAAAACTTGTTTTGATGTGTAGAATGATTTATTTTTTAATATTAAGCTTAAATAATAATTAAAATCATCTTTTATTAGAGATTACAATCTAAAATAGAATGATGGTGTATTGAAAATAATGTTGGAATGTCAAATGGACCTGAAAGATGAACCAACCTCTTATATCCACAAAAGCTGATTAAAAAACAAGTGAAGCTACTCGTGAGCTACTTAAGATTGGCTCGCTAAAAGCTCAAGCGAGTCAAACTTAAATGAGCTCAAGTGTACAAATAAGCTTGGTAAATTAATGAGCTAGAGGTTTAAACAGGGAGCTTGAAACTGGCCGAGCTTAAGCCAGAACTCTCGTATGTTAAGCGAGCCGACCTCAAGCTTGGGCTCTACTCGACTCATTTACATTCCTAGCATCATCTTATTCAAACAATATGAAAATGGACAGCCTAGAGCAAACCTTTTTTTTTTGGTAACTAGGAACACTTATATCATCCAAAACCTAATCTTATTCAACTAAAACCAACTCCAAATATGAAATACTCAACTACACTTCTAACAATTCGATAACTTTAACAATAACCAATATAAATTAACTTCTATAGGAACTACAAACTATCAAGTCATCAAGGCAACTTTTAATCAATATCCAAAAACACCTAATATAAAATATCTACTCTGATCATCAATTTCATGAGCAATAAAACAAATATTTTTAAGTTACCAACTTAAAGATATACCAAATGCCGCAAACTACCATCACATCCTTTGCTAATATCAATCAAAATCGGATACTTGGTAGCATTATTTCCCGACATTGTAACACACATAAATCATTTCTTCTCAGGGGAGAGTCCCGCCTCTTTTGCATGGTTTCTCTTAATATGGCGCCACAAATGATTAGTTCCAACCGCAGATCCAGAAACATATCTTTTATGACAAAAGTTACATTTTGCAACACTTTCGTTTTGTTTCTTGAGGTTTTTGTAATAATTCCAAACCTTGGATCTTTGCTTTCTCGGGGGACCGGATTTGACTTTCTCAGAAACGGGTTTGACTTTCTCATATTCTGCCACTGACTCGTCATCCGCGGTTGACTCATCCGTAGTTGACTCGACATCATTGTAACTGCATCCTTCTGGATAAACGAGTTCTGCATGTTCTCCTCTAAGATGGTGCCTCAAATTACTAGTTCTAGCATCTTCCGCAACAAAATTTGCACTACAATAAATACAAACTGCAACAACGCTTTTGTTTGGTTTCTTGATTTTTTTGAAATGATTCCAAATCATAGAGGCGGATTTAGGTTTCTTTGGTTCTGAAGTTGAAAAACTCTCCTTGTAGCTACAGTCTGAATAATTGAAATCAAAACACAATAATTAAAAAATCAAGTGATTCTAAAAATAAAAACTAGTTTAACTGCAATAATTGGATTTTAAAATACTTTATTTGTAAACAATACTGTTCTATCTTGGTTTAAAAAAAGTGAGGCACTCAGAGGCGTTTAGGTCCCAAAAGGCAAGGTGCGCACATCACGTACATGAAGCCAAATAAGCTTATTTACCACCAGAAGTTGCGTCTCTATAATCTGTTTTATATATCGACATTTTTATCAAGCAATCCTCATAATTTCTTTGTCCCTTTAGTTGGTTTTACATGTCAGTCTCATACAAGCCCTAATTTTGACCACTTTTGATCCAGAAGTACAAACGAGTAAATTCAGAGAAGAAAAAATAGTTCACTCGTATTCTTAATGATCAAAACTTAAACTTAAACTTATAATTAAATTGACCTTGAAAGCAAATCTCAGTTCTAAAAACCTATCTCATTCTTTGTCAGTTTTTTAAAGCTAATAGTTTAATCATAAACTGTTAACTAAATTATTTAAGAACTTCGAATACTTTGAAAGTAAAAGATGAATATAACTTTTAAATCAAAAAGTTTTACCTGATACTATCGCTTTCTGTGTATCCTTCAAATCCTGCAGTTCCAACAGCTTCTTTGATCGCTTTCGTTTTCTTTTTTTCAAGTCGGGCCCACCTGTGTACTCGATCTCCACAACTGCATCACATATTCATAAACACGAAATAATATTAATCTCAAAACCATACAATCCGATGTAGTCATCGCTTTTCTACATGTTAAAAATCTTGATGTACAACATGAGCATATATTGTTACCTTCAGTTTCACTCGAGTCATTTGAAAGCGAGGATCGAGAACTATTGCTTTCTAGAAGCTTCTCAGGAACATCGGGGAAAGGGTAGGCTGGCAAGTAGCATAATTCTTCCTGAGAGATATCCGAGTCACTAAAAGTCGAGTTCTTCTCAACTGTAACAATATCAACTTCATCGTCTTCATCTACGCATGATCCTTTCCCCTATAATAATAAATAGATTACAAAAAAACTAGATTATAATTGACATAATATACTATTTGGCAATCCACTTTACCTTCTCAAGATCAGGAATCAAATCAAACTCATCTTCTTGTTCCACATACTCCTCATTTTCATCAAGTTCCTTAAAATCGGGAGCAAACGCACTCCAATTCTCGGTATAATCCTTAACCCAAATATAAACCAACCCCATTAACGACACAGAAACAACAATCGGTTGAGTCGGGTGCCAGGCCAAATCCACCAAAGCTTCCTTTGGACCTTCTAGAAGCTTCACAAGAAGCCCGTCCCGACCCCATATATATATCTTATGCTCTCCTTTACTAGCAGAACCCCCAACAACCCACTCACTATCACCACTGAAGCACGGTGCTTTCCAGTGCACTTTCGTTATTAAATCTTGAAACTCACGAACGAGCGATAAACACTTTAATCCAGCCGATTTTAAGTTCTCTGTTTCATTTACTTCAAAGAATTTAAGTGAATCTTTCAAGGGCAAAAGATTCTCATAAACCCTAATTATACGGTCACTAGAATTTGTAAGGAGACGCTGCCCGTTCCTACTGAATACTATATCCTTTACCCCTGCACCGCCCTGAATTTGAATAACACCACAAATTTTATTACTTTTATAATCGATTATCAGAATTTCACCTATAGAATTTCCTAAGTAAACCAGATCCCCGGACTTGTTAAAGCAAGCTTCAATAGGGGTATAATGGGCAAACCCGTTTGAAAAATCTTGTGTGCCATTAGTATCTGGTGATCGTATTGGAAGCACGGTTGTGATTTGGGTATGAAAATCAAGTATAATAGGAGCAGAAGATGAAGAAGTAACTAGGCAAAGAGATGGCGGTAAGGAACCGGAGCCGCCAGGATGCAGGCGGGCTTGTAGATGGGTTAGTTGGAGTATTGTTTGAAAGACCTTTTCGCCCTTTGAGACGTTCCAAAGTGTTAAAGAATTGTCAGCCGCTGAAACGAGTATGTGATGACCGTTTTTTGACCAGCAAATGCTAGTTATGGCAGCAACACAATCTTTATTATTAAGCTCTTTAGCGATTCCTCTCGTTTGGAAATCCCATATGACACACCTGCCATCAGAGCACCCAGCTGAAAAAGAAAATAAGGAGCATAAACACAAAGATGATAATCAAAATTAATTAATAAGAAAGATTAGTGAAGGTGAGCGCTGTTTAAATTGAGTTAAGAATCATACAAAGTTACTGACCATAAAATATAAAGATTAAACCTTGATGATATATTACTATTTTGACAAAAGAATGATCTGAAGTTGAGAACAAGTTTTAAACAGCTCGATTTTGGGTTCCTGAATAATGTACCACATGGTGCTAAAGGTATAGGCAATTATGGCCTTACATATACAACAAAGCTAAAAAGGATCCGATTACAGTCTAAAATTTGCCTAAGTAGGCAGAATTTTTGTTTTGGATCGAAACCAGCTCAAACGAAATCCAATTAAACTAGTTTCAGCGACAATGGAACCGGCTTGTCAAACCGAAAAACTAAAATCGGAAAGCTAACCTAAACCATAAAAACTAATCCCTAAAGCTAAAGACTAAATGCTAAACCCTAATAGTTAAGATGGCAGAGTTCGATGAGTTGGTTCCACGCGGTAGGAATGAATTCAATCGGAGCCAGTTAACGATAAAATAAAACCTTTTAAATCTCCCTAGGGAAAATAGACTTTGTACTTGATCCTCACCCAGGACTTGTATATACACATATAATTTACACATAGTCGGTGTTAAAACAAATAAAGAATTTTATGGGTTGTAAACATGATTTAGGGCAAGTTTAAAGATTTTAAGAAGCATAAACAAGAGAATGAAAGTAGAATAGAATAGTTTAATAAAAAATGTGCATCTTATGTTATTAACAAGTGTTAATTTGCATGTACAAGAATTGAAAATTACCGGCGAGAAGAGTGCCACGGCGATTGAAGGCAATGCATTGCATAATAACATTACTAGTACCATTAACATATTTCAAATACGTTTCTATCACTTCCGGGAAATCACCCTGCAACGGATCTTCATAAAGCCAATAATAATAATAATAAACACCACTTTAATTAACAAGACAAGACAGACAAAATTAATAATATTGTAGTAATTGGAAGAATGCAAAGGATTCATAAATATTAATAATACCTATAGTCGGCACATCCATGGCAATTAGCTACAGGTGGATTGAGTCTGCATTTGTATGTAGGTTTCCATGAGGCAAAGCTAGGGGTATTACTATTACTATTATGTTATATTATTGCCGCCGATAAGGTGCCCCCGGAGAACAAAAGGGGTTTGTAACGTTAAAAGAGGTTTTAGGCCAAAATTGGCAACACGAGGGAGGAGGAGGCACGTGAGTCAGCCGTCATAACTTAAGGGAAAATTCTTTTTTGAAATTCATTTGGAATGCGTCCGAGGAGATGCATTTCAAAAAAACATGAAAATCATCTTTTTTGAAACTTCACGTGACGGACAACTTTCATTACAAACCTATGGTTTTTCAGAAAACTATTTTCACTTGAAAACTATCGGCCAAGTCAAATTTCAATGAAACTTTATATGTGAAAGGACACGTGTCAGTTTCTGATAGGATACCCAAATCTCACGTCACGAATCCCAATCTCACGTTGGAGATAGATTTGGGAGGACTATTTTCAGAATGGAACCTACTTTGGACTATTTTCAGTTTATCTCTCTTATTTTGGACTATGTCCAGAATTTTCCCTTAAGTAAATGATACTCTACTAAACTATTAATTGAGGAGGTTTCGGGATTGGTTTGGTCCAATACTACCTGTATTTATCGAATTTTTGTCTACAGTACCGCTGCAGAGGCGAGCATTTCTGTATCGGTATCGGTACCATTATAGAGCTGAATAGAGCCGGACTTAAACGAACTCAAGATCGACTAAAAGTAAGCTCGTTTAATAAACGAGTCCGAGCCCGAGCTTTACTTATCGAGCTCAAGCGGCTCGCGAGCCTAAACGAGTCTGTCATCAACATAATTTTTATAATATATATTATTAAGCGCCCTGCTTGCGATGCGCACATATAATGTATATATGTGTGAACCATCGGGTGGGCAAAAGGGAAATTGCACTAATTTTGACGTTATTTTACTAATCTCGTGAAAATAACGTTAAAAGTGGCGGAAGGTTAATCAGGCATCATGTGGTGGCGTTGATAACCGAAAGACAAGGGTACATGCACCAATCAGCCGGTGTCCCGATGATTGAGTGCTATGTGTCTTATGTCCAAAGCTTGAAGCAAAACTACTATCGAGCCGGGGGTCTTACCGGAAGCAGCCTCTCTATCCTTATGGGGTAGAGGTAAGACTGTCTACATCTTACCATCCTCAGACTCTACCATAGCTTTGCTATTGGTGGGATATACTGAGTACGATGATGATGATTTATTAATTATTAATTAATCCATTTAATATTACAAAATATAACTAATTAAATATATTATCTTATATATAAAATTATAACTGAAAAAATATATAAAAAATATTTCATATAAAATTAATTAAGAAATAGTAAACGAGTTGTGCCCAAGCTGAGCTCAAGCTTGAAAAACTACTCATGAATCGAGCCGAGCTTTAGAAATAGAGATTCAAACGAGCCAAACTCAGCTCATTTGCACCACCCACTAGTTTTTAAGAAAATGAGGGTCCGGAAATTTAACCAAAATCGGGGTTTGGAAAATTTAATACCAAATTTAAGCACTTCTAAGGTGTATACTAAGGTGCTGTTTGTTTTTCCTCAGAAGCACTTCTCCACCTCTTTTTGTCTGCACTGAGAAGAGGGCGCGCAGACGTTGGGCTCTGCAGTGTGTTTGTTTTTTCGAAGACGTTTCATTAAAAAACGTCTGCGTGCCCTTTTCTCCCAGAAGTGTCGGTATTGCTACTTCTCACCTCTTCTAACCCAATTTCTTTCTATCATTCTTCTTATTCCATCAGAACTCCCAAACCCTAATCCCCTCCTCTCTCCACTGCCGCCCAACTCCCCCACCGAACCCCGTCGCTCCACTGCCGCCCTACTCCCCCACCGCTGCAACCCCGTTGCTCCACTGCTTCAGCGCCGCCGCCCCACCGCTGCAACCCTGCCGCCGCCTTTCTACCTCCTCTGGTGCATTCCGACTGTATTCATACAGTAAGGACCAAATAGAAACATATAATAATAATAATAATAATAATAATAATAATAATAATAATAATAATAATAATAATAATAATAATTGTTTCTTCCAGTGCTGAATTGGAAGAAGTCAACGTCATCTTCTTCTTCGTTGACTTACCGGAACACAGTACCTGATGGAGATTGAATGCTTATTAATTGATTTATAGTTTATGTATGATTTGTTATTCTTTTGATTCAGATTGAAGTTGTTTAATAATGTTGTTGATCAATTAATATGTATGTTTCACTCATGCCATTGCTAATTTGCTAACAAAAGAGAAATTATTATTATCAGCTTATTTTAGCAGTCTGCAGATGTTAAAAAACAAATAATCTTCTTGTTACAGACTGCAGAGTTTTGGTCCACCTCTTCTGCTACAGATGTTGGCAGATGTGGTTTCGCAGTCTTCTGACATTTTACCTCTTAAAAACAAACAGCACCTAAGACTACTCATTTACTCCTAAGGATTCCCACACGAAGCCGAAAAGCCAAGTTATTCATTATTCAACACCAATAAATAAGTATGATCTTTACACATTTGACACGTCACTTTCTCCAGTCATCAACATATGCACATCCTCATGATCCATGGCAATGTCTAAACTACTAGCATCGGCTAATGAATGCTCATTGTAATGTTAATCCCAACATGCAAGACCATTCATCACCTTGACGTTTTTGCAGACTTTTGGCTCCATTAGCCACAACAAATTTGTGGCTTTGAAACACCGTTCAATTTTCTCCAGCAACAACGTCGACTTGATCATCAAACACAGTCATTATCATTCCATGGGTTTGGTTCATTACTTTTTCCCACAATCTTTCGCTCTAGTATATTGCAACAAGTTTTGATCACCCAGACACCCAAATATCACACAGTCATGGAAACAAGCGTTACAACACACACAAATGTATTGTTTAGTTAGTCTTGTTCTTTGTGGCTTCATGTCACCTTAATACTCTCGAGAACAATATCTGTTATGCTTTCTAGCTTCCTGTCGTCTTTGAACAAGATCATCTTGCATTATGACTAAGTTGAACTCGTTGTCACCTCTAATGCTGGTCATGCATGGCTTTCATTGTGGGTCCTGACTCCTGAGGAACCTTCTATGTTAATCTTCATGCACTTAACTCACAAGCAATCCAAATTGCTCCAATATTGATCTTATTATGCCACCAATGTTTAGCCATCATTTAAGAAGAACATTCAGGATAAATGAATATGCCAACCTGTCCGAGTATCAACCCACTATGATACCACTTGTCATGAGATCATTTTTCAAGGCATTGGTTCTATGAGTACAAGTCGTTATGTATTTGTTTTATTGATATGGGCCACTAGTTTTGTCTGGTCAGGACTCATCAGAGAGTCCCCTGATACGCTAGACGTGCAAGCACTTATGGGGTACATACATTTTTTTACTGTTGAGTATGGAACTACGGGCATGCAAAAAAAAAAACTTGAATCCAAACCTGAACCCGAATTATTCGAAATTCTGAATCCGAAATACCCAAAAATTCGAATATCCGATATTTTCGGTCATGTTTGGATAGACATTTTAGAAAATTTCGGATATCCGAATTATCCAAAATATTTTTCTAAGGATACGCAGATGAGTTGATACAATTTTCACGCATTTGAGATGAGTTCTAATATATTGTTCAAAAAGGGAAAAGATAACGGGATATCAAGTAAATCTGCATCAAGTTTTTTTTTTTTTTTTGCTAAACGCGCTAACAAGAAAGTGTGCAAAAGTTCTCCCTATCTATATATAATTCCATTCTCGTGTTTGAGTTATCTTTTGGTTTTACTGTCACTATTCGATTCTGCACAGTAAATGTTTTGAATTTAACTAGAGGTTAACTTAAATGAATGAGCAGTTAACTATTTAGGTTATAAAAAATTAGAGTGTAAGAAGAAAGAGAAATGTACATTAGAAATCTTGTTTAACAAAATCAGTAAGTATGGATCACCCAGTACCAGATAATAACAAAGAATTTTTAATTTTTTTATGTTTTGTTCTAATTCTATGTTGATGGTTTTTATTAATTGTTCTAGTTAAGTCTGCAACGTCAATTATTCTATCGAATTTAATACTTTGGTCGCATATGCAATTTTGTTGAAGGTTATACTTAACGTGTCGACTTTTGATATATGATGATAAACTAATCTCATTTAAGTTTATATGTACTGTTAAAAACATATATATAGCCTTCTCTTTTTCGATTTTGCGTGTTACTTGCAGTTTGCACATCATTATGTACCAAAATCTGAATCAAAAGATCAAATAGAAGCAATGTTTAGTTCATAACATAACATAACTAATGTTCATAAAAGTTGAATAATATTTAAGTCGAAATTTTAAGTCCAACTACATTCTTGTAGCTAGGTGGGGGGAGGTCTTTATAGCAAACATAGAAACACTCGCATACAATAATATCCTGATCACTGCATTTTCCCCATCCGTCTTTGTGCAACTGTGCACACATCTGATCGCACGGGACTGGCAAACACGAAGATGGCGCCTTATGTTCATCCTTACATATCAAGACCAACTTGCAATTCCCACCTGTTTGATCATATAAAATGTATGTAAAACCCATTATGAGTTGAATTTTAAAACATAGTAAATAATTTAACATACAGAAGAACGTTTCATAAAAACAGTATCAAAATCCTGTCTGGCCTCTGAATAAACAACTGTATATTGATGAAAACGAAAGGTGGTCGAAAGCATACCGTTAAATGGGACAAACAGCAAGAAGATTGCCAAAGTTACTACAGAGAACTGCATAGATGATGGCTTTAGATGTGGCGGTTTGTAAATTGTAATTCCAAAGAGAAGATGATTGGGTTCATGGCTTTGTTACTGAGAAGAAACTTGAAGCGTTATCATTTAATGAACCATTAAATATCTCATGGTTTTGGTTGAACCTCAATACTGATGATGTAGTTTTGTTTTGATTAAATTACACTTATGGTCCATGTGGTTGTGGTTGTGGTTGTGGTTGTGGTTGTGGCTAATTATTTATTTAATTTTTAATATTATATTTTACGAGTTTGTTCTACGTGAAAATTGTTTGCTTACAAAGATAATCCATGTATCGGGTGATAATATTATTTTACCTTTTTAAAACTTACCTTTTTTTAACAATGTTTGGAACTACCACAATACTCGAGTAAACCTTCCTGAGACATGATGTCAACCGTTCATACTGATTTTAACGCTACAAGTCTGGCTTAACAAAAGCCTTACACTTTAATCCCTACTATATTTTCTTCTTTTGAGAAAAAAAAAATAATAATTTAACTTACGTGTTTATATTATTATGCTATGTAATATTTTATACCACTTTATGATATGTTATTCTATGATATGTCATCTCATTTCATGTTATTCTATGCTATTTTTTTTGTTACGATGTAATGTTATACTATGCTATTATCATTACTACTATTGCTGTTACTACATTATTATTAACAACAATGCATAAGTAGTTCACATAACATTGAAGTATAATTAATTATTGCATTTTCATCTTACTTTTCTATAACTAAATGTATATGTTGTCACACCCTTATAAAATAGGGGTTGAGACTTGAGTCTAAGGGTGGCAAACCCAACCTACATGGATTATTTTGGGTCAAGATAGATAAACTTTAAAAGTAAATTGGGTTAATAAAATTTTTTTAAGAGGGTCAGGATAAGTTAAAAATATACAAGTGAGTTTCATTTATAGGTTAAAATAGGTCAAAACAAAATATCCAAGTTATCCAAAATTTATCTAATTCAAAATACCCAAACTATCACGTGCGAAGCAAAACTCATCCGAAACCCAAAAAACAATCAAAACGAAACAAAAACCCTGAACCGACTAAAACGAAACAAAAAAACTGAATCGAAATAGAAAACCGACCAAAACGAAACAAAAAACGGATGAAACCGGAAAACTGACCAAAACGAAACAAAAAAAACGAAATGCAATTGAAAACTAATCAAAACTAAACAAAAACACCGAATCGACCAAACCGAAACAAAACTGAATTCAAATAGAAAAACGACCAAAATGAAACAAAAACACCGATATGAAACCGAAAAGTTGACCAAAACGAAACAAAAAAAAAAGCGAAATGCAACTGAAAAGCTGACCAAAACAAAACAAAAATACCGAACCAACTGTAACATCCTAAAAATTTTAATGATGAATAAAGGAAGTTATGTTTAGTGTTTTCGCGTAATTAATTAGTATCGGGTAGGGAGCGGGTCTTGGACGTGGATTAATTGAGATGGGTTAAATAAGAATGGGATTTCAGGGATATAAATACCCCCAAAATCCCAAAAATATCTTCATTTACATCTATTTCTTCACACACTCAAAACACACACATTCTAACCGATCAAGATTCGAAGCCGAGACCCGAGATTTTGTTGATAGATCTGAGTTGGTAAGGTAAGAACAAATCCAACAAAGCTAATATTACTGAAAATGGTTAGGATTGGATGGGTTAACCGGACCCGAAACCCAAACTGCCCAAATCGGACCCCTAAAACGTCGATTTTAGGCCGATTTGATGGTTGGGATTTGTAGGCGCCGATCATACGATTCCGTGGGTACCAAAATCGAGTTATTTGGCTAAGAAACGAAGGATTTATGGGCAAACAGATCTGCAGCGCGATAACTTCGCCTGCAAGATTAAGTTCGCCTGATGAACTTCGCCTTCAAGCGTAACTTCGCCTTCAAGCGTAACTTCGCCTAAGGATAACTTCGCCTACGGCCAAGTTCGCCTAAGGATAACTTCGCCTACGGCCAAGTTCGCCTAAGGATAACTTCGCCTGAAGCCAAGTTCGCCTAAGGATAACTTCGCCTGAAGCCAAGTTCGCCTAAGGTTTAACTTCGCCTGAAGCCAAGTTCGCCCGAGGTTTAACTTCGCCTAAAGTGAAGTTCGTTTAGAAAATAAATTAAAAACCTAATGAAAAATGTGTTAAGACAGTTAATGGAAATAAAATTTTTCCAAGCTGACCTGGCAGCTCGACCCCATCCAGGGGCTCTGCCCCTTGGACCCTGCTAGGGGCTGCCGCCCCTAGACCCCGCTGCCAGGGGCGCTGCCCCCGGACCCCCGTTCGTTGTGGGTAGTAATTAAGACTAGAAAGATGTTATAAGTAGTGATAGTTAAATTGATATGTATACTTGTTATACAGTCAGCCGTGCACAACTGAAGAAAGGGATTACGATCAACGGAGAACGTAACCGTGTTCAGGTGAGTTTCTAGCCCCATTTATGTGTTACGTTTTCGGGGCTGTGTGCATACTCAATATGTTTGTTAATACACTTATCCTAAGAGATAAGTGTATGCCTTATGTGGATAATGTGAAATGTATGAATGATTGCTTGATGGTACGTGAACGATCTTCGGATATTGCACGTACTGTCAGGTTGTAACGCTATGTATAAGGTAAGTATGTTATGTATGTTTATGTGTATGAACATGATAGAGATAATAGAAGAAAGAAATGATAATGTATGGTTGTATGGTTACGAAAAGGGCACCGAGCCCTAATAATACTCGAGGTATGATGTATGGTTGTATGGTAACGAAGAGGGAATCGAACCCTACTAATATTCGAGAACTAGGGAACCAAACCCTACTAATATTCGAGGAAGAAGGGTACCGAGCCCTAATAATACTCGAGGAAAGAGGGTACCGAGCCCTAATAATACTCGAGGAAAGAGGGTACCGAGCCCTAATAATACTCGAGGAAAGAGGGTACCGAGCCCTAATAATACTCGAGGAATGTAGGGCGTAATGCTCTTTATAACATAAGATATGAAAGTAAGTTAATACAAAAGAAAGTAAGAAAGTATGAAAGTAAGAAAGTATGAATGTAAGAAAGTATGAAAGTATGAAAGTATAAAAGTATGAATGAAAGAATATAATGTTATGTGAATGGTATGATTATGTGATTATCTAGAACTCACTCAGCGTAGCTGACTTTTAGTATGCACGCAGGTGAGTAGGATGAGGCAGCTCGCTTGAGGAGACACATGGCACTGAACAAGAATCTGGCATCTGAAGACTTATGATGTTTTAATTTAATGCTTTAATGTTGAAAGACAAAGGATGTTTTGAGACAGGTTATGAATTATGTAAAGTTTTATGAAAGTTTTATTTTCCGCGTAAATGTTTTAATTAACTCTGATATTTAGAACTGTGTTTATGAGTAAATCCAACACGAAAGTAGGGCTACCGGTAACGGGGCCTTACAAGTTGGTATCAGAGCAAAGTTCGAGAGATTTAAGCATCCTACATGCTTAGACTCGAACAGAGTATGGGATATAAGTAAGAAAGGAAAGAAGATGCCAGTTCAAGAATGCCATGTGTTGCTCAAGCAAGAACAGTAAAGGTAAGGTGTATGATTAAATGATATATGTTAATGAGAAAGGAAAGATATGTGAACGGCAGGGATAGGAATAATTGATTGTTTACTTTGACAAACTGCTTAAGTAGAACCAGCACAAATAGACTCATAAAGGGAAGTGTATAGGACACGGAAAATAACGTGATCAGCTAGTCACAACTGGCCACTGTTATTACCTGTTAGCCTTACTATCCTTGTACTAAATCGTTCCTTGAGTGATGATGTTTGTGTTTTCCCCTTTAGAATACAAATGGCTGGAGCTGGAGAATTTGTTGAAACTGGGGGTCGCACTGGGCGTTGTGGCAGGCCTCGTCTTGTCCGGCAACCCTCGGTAGAAGAAGCTTCCCACACCGAAGATGAAGGAAGCGCAGCTGGAGGAGACCAGAACAACAACGAGGAAGTTCAACTTAGCCCTGCAGTTCAAGCAGCCATTGTTCAGGCTGTAGTTGCTGCTGTGAAGAACCTGAATCCCGAAGGATCTGCTGGGAGCCGTGAACGAACTGCTGAAGGGGCGGGTGGTGATGGTAGGAAGGATGGGGAAGGTGAAAGAGGGGCCTCGAGTGGGGATAAGTCTGTGAAAGTCGATGATAGGAGAAGAGGACAAGGTGGGTGCAGCTATAAGTCCTTCAAAGGATGCGACCCGCCAAAGCTGACCGGGTTGGGAGACGCAATCGCTACTCTCCAATGGATAACCGCTATGGACAAGGTTATCCGCATTAGCGAATGCCGTCCCGACCAAGCTGTGGGTTATGCTACTCAGTCATTCGTAGATGAGGCTATGTATTGGTGGGAGAGTGTGGAGCAGAGGAAGACCCGTGAAGAGATCAAAGAGATGAAGTGGGATGATCTGAAGGAGTTAGTGATGATGAAGTTCTGTGCTGACGCCGAGGTTGAAAGGGCGGAGATGAAATTCTTAAACTTGAAAGCTGGGACAATGACACACCGTGAGTACACCACCGAGTTCAATCGAATGTCCAGGTTGGTGCCCGATATGGTCAACACTGAGGCAAAAAGGATCAAGTGTTATGTGAGGGGATTACCACAGAGAGTTCGCATGTTAGTCAGAACAAGTAAACCTACTACTTTCGATTCTGCTGTCGAACTCGCAGAAATGGTTTATGCAGACTTGGTTGCGGATGATGTGGTGGTGGGAGATGAGAAGAAAGAGAAGAAATGGGTCGCTCCTGCTAAACGACCCGGTACCCAGATATGGAACCCTAAGAACAAACAGCCGAGAGTTTGGGAGAACAGGTCGTGCAAGACTTGTGGCAAGGCGCACAGTGGTGCGTGTAGGTGGGGAAAGGGTTCGGATACATGTCATAAGTGTGGAAAGATACATGCCGGGGAATGTAAATTTGGGTCGAATGTTTGCTACAAGTGTGGGAAGGCAGGTCATTATGCTCAGGAGTGCAGTTCTAAGCCTGCATGCTACAAGTGTGGTAAGACAGGTCACTTTGCTAGGGAGTGTACCGAGAGTGAAGCTGGAGGTAGTGGAAGGAAAGATGCTGATCAAGCCAGGCCAAGAACTAGAGCCTACATGCTGACTCAAGAACAAGCCAAGCAGATTCCGGATGTTGTCACAGGTACGTTTCTCGTGAACGGTGTTTCCGCTACTGTATTATTTGATTCGGGCGCAAACAAAAGTTTCGTAGCCACACCATTTAGTAAACTAGCTAAAATGAAATGTTGCCGAGTGTCTGAGACCCTTATAGTAGAAACCGCTAGTGACACTTCGGTTAAAATAACAAAGATGGTTAAGAACTGTAAGATAGAATTGGAGGGACATGAGTTCCCGATTACCTTGTACGTTATGACCTTGGGAGGGTTCGATGTGGTTTTGGGTATGGATTGGTTGTCTGGGTTTGAGGCTCAGATAGTATGTAAGAGTAGGATTATAAGGTTAAAGTCATTGGATGGTATCGCGGTAACGGTCTATGGTGATAAGGAAAGTTCCGGGCTTAATGTCATTTCGATGATAAAAGCTGAGGGTTTACTAAGGCGAGGGTGTGGTGCCTACCTGGCGTATGTTGTCAACGCTACGACCGAGACGAAAGAAATGAAAGATGTTCCTATTGTGCGCGACTACCCAGAAGTATTCCCTGAGGATCTTCCGGGGTTGCCACCGGAGCGAGAAATAGAATTTCAGATAGATTTAATACCAGGAGCCCAACCTGTCGCGAAAGCGCCTTACCGTCTAGCACCGTCTGAGATGAGAGAATTGATGTCCCAACTGCAAGAACTCCTAGACAAGGGTTTTATCAGACCGAGTGTTTCTCCGTGGGGCGCACCGGTTTTGTTTGTGAAAAAGAAGGATGGAAGTATGAGAATGTGCATAGACTATCGTGAGTTGAATAAGCTTACGGTAAAGAATAGATATCCTTTGCCAAGGATTGATGATCTGTTTGACCAACTGCAAGGTTCAAGTTGGTTCTCACGAATAGATCTCAGATCAGGCTACCATCAGCTGAAGGTGAAGGAGGCAGACATCCCTAAGACAGCGTTTCGAACGCGGTATGGACACTACGAGTTCCTCGTAATGTCATTCGGTCTGACAAATGCTCCTGCAGCATTTATGGACATGATGAATAGGGTGTGTCGGCCGATGTTGGATAAGTCGGTTATCGTCTTCATTGACGATATATTGATTTATTCAAAGAACGAATCTGAACATACTGAGCATCTGAGAGAGGTATTGGAGACTCTGAAGAAAGAGAAGCTGTATGCCAAGTTTTCGAAGTGCGCGTTCTGGTTAAGGGAAGTGCAATTTTTAGGTCACGTGATAAATCCGGAGGGGATAACCGTGGACCCGGCTAAGATTGAAGCGATAACGAATTGGAAGACTCCGCAGAATCCGACTGATATACGAAGCTTCCTAGGGTTAGCTGGCTACTATAGGAGATTCATCGAAGGTTTCTCCAAGATAGCCGCACCGCTGACCGGTATGACCCGAAAGTCGATAGTATTCAGTTGGGGGAAGTTTCAGGAGGAAGCCTTTGAAGAATTGAAGAAGAGACTCACGCAAGCTCCAATCCTTACTTTACCCGATGGCGACGAGGATTTCGTAGTTTGTGCTGATGCCTCGCATCAAGGGTTAGGTTGCGTGTTGATGCAACGAGGGAAGGTGATAGCTTACGCGTCTAGACAGTTGAAAGTCCATGAGAGTACTTATCCGACGCATAATTTGGAGTTAGCAGCTGTAGTGCATGCTCTTAAGATATGGAGGTATTACCTGTACGGTACTAAGTGCACTATCTATACAGATCATAAGAGTTTAAAGTACTTCTTCGAGCAGAAAGAATTGAACATGAGGCAGAGAAGATGGTTAGAATTGATAAAGGATTACGACTGTGAGATTAAGTATTACCCCGGTAAAGCTAACGTGGTCGCAGATGCGCTAAGTCGTAAGAATGAGGAAGTCCTTGCAACCGTGAAGTCATACAAGTTGATCATGAACTCAAGTCTTTTTGAAGAAATCATCAAAGTGCAGTCAGAAGTGTTAGTAGACGAAGGGTTAGTAAAGAAAGAAAGGATTTATGGCCAGCAAGATGAGTTGATGGAAAACACTCATGGAGTTAAAACTAGATTTGACCGTATGTGGATTCCACGCCATGGTGATCTTAGAAGTCGAATCTTAGATGAAGCTCATAAGTCAAGGTACTCAATCCATCCTGAAGCTACAAAGATGTACCAAGACTTGAAAAGAGATTACTGGTGGCCAGGAATGAAGAATGATGTAGTGGATTATGTTAGTAAGTGCTTAACTTGCTTACAAGTCAAGGCCGAACACCAAAAGCCTTATGGGAAGATGCAACCGCTAGAGATACCTGAGTGGAAATGGGAACACATCACCATGGATTTCATAACTAAGCTACCTCGTACAGCTAAGCAACATGATACCATCTGGGTGATTGTGGACCGTTTGACCAAGAGTGCTCACTTTCTGCCCATACGAGAGGCCATCTCGTCAGAAACGTTAGCAAGCTTGTTCATCAAGGAAGTGGTAACCAAGCATGGAGTACCGTTATCGATCGTGTCTGATAGGGATACACGGTTTACTTCGAGGTTCTGGAAGAAATTTCATGAAGCTATGGGGACGAGGTTGAACATCGGTACGGCGTATCATCCTCAAACCGATGGACAGTCCGAACGGACAATCCAAACCCTTGAGGATATGCTACGTGCTTGTGTTTTAGATTTTGGTGGAAGTTGGGATGATCATCTGCATCTGGCAGAGTTCTCCTATAACAACAGTTACCATCCAAGTATTGGTATGCCACCGTTTGAGATGCTGTACGGTAGACGATGTAGAACCCCGGTGTGTTGGGGTGAGATTGGTCAGAAGGAAATGGGAAGCATAGAAGTCGTTCAAGAAACGTCTTCAAAGTTCGATCAGATCAAAGCAAGAATGAAAGCCGCTCAAGACAGACAAAAGTCTTATGCAGATAAGCGGCGACGACCAATTGAGTTTAACGTGGGTGACTATGTGATGCTCAAAGTCTCGCCTTGGAAGGGGATTATCCGTTTTAGGAAAAGAGGAAAGTTGAGTCCGAGGTACATTGGACCGTTCAAGATTGTAAAACGTGTGGGTGAAGTAGCTTATAAACTGGATTTACCCGATGAGTTAGAAGGAATTCATTCAACCTTCCATGTTTCTCATCTGAGGAAGTGTCTAGCTGATGACACGTCTCACGTGCCATTGATGGATATTGAGGTTGATGAACAATTGAACTATATCGAGCAACCGATAGAGATCGCTGATCGCAAGGAAAAGCAGCTTCGTCACAAGATTATACCTTTGGTAAAAGTGATATGGAAACACCGCAAAGGATCGGATGCTACTTGGGAAGCGGAGGATGAGATGCGCAAGTTTTACCCTAGTTTGTTTATGTAATAGTTAGGTTTCGGGGACGAAACCTTTTTAAGGGGGGGAAGACTTGTAACATCCTAAAAATTTTAATGATGAATAAAGGAAGTTATGTTTAGTGTTTTCGCGTAATTAATTAGTATCGGGTAGGGAGCGGGTCTTGGACGTGGATTAATTGAGATGGGTTAAATAAGAATGGGATTTTAGGGATATAAATACCCCCAAAATCCCAAAAATATCTTCATTTACATCTATTTCTTCACACACTCAAAACACACACATTCTAACCGATCAAGATTCGAAGCCGAGACCCGAGATTTTGTTGATAGATCTGAGTTGGTAAGGTAAGAACAAATCCAACAAAGCTAATATTACTGAAAATGGTTAGGATTGGATGGGTTAACCGGACCCGAAACCCAAAATGCCCAAATCGGACCCCTAAAACGTCGATTTTAGGCCGATTTGATGGTTGGGATTTGTAGGCGCCGATCATACGATTCCGTGGGTACCAAAATCGAGTTATTTGGCTAAGAAACGAAGGATTTATGGGCAAACAGATCTGCAGCGCGATAACTTCGCCTGCAAGATTAAGTTCGCCTGATGAACTTCGCCTTCAAGCGTAACTTCGCCTTTAAGCGTAACTTCGCCTAAGGATAACTTCGCCTACGGCCAAGTTCGCCTAAGGATAACTTCGCCTACGGCCAAGTTCGCCTAAGGATAACTTCGCCTGAAGCCAAGTTCGCCTAAGGATAACTTCGCCTGAAGCCAAGTTCGCCTAAGGTTTAACTTCGCCTGAAGCCAAGTTCGCCCGAGGCTTAACTTCGCCTAAAGTGAAGTTCGTTTAGAAAATAAATTAAAAACCTAATGAAAAATGTGTTAAGACAGTTAATGGAAATAAAATTTTTCCAAGCTGACCTGGCAGCTCGACCCCATCCAGGGGCTCTGCCCCTTGGACCCTGCTAGGGGCTGCCGCCCCTAGACCCCGCTGCCAGGGGCGCTGCCCCCGGACCCCCGTTCGTTGTGGGTAGTAATTAAGACTAGAAAGATGTTATAAGTAGTGATAGTTAAATTGATATGTATACTTGTTATACAGTCAGCCGTGCACAACTGAAGAAAGGGATTACGATCAACGGAGAACGTAACTGTGTTCAGGTGAGTTTCTAGCCCCATTTATGTGTTACGTTTTCGGGGCTGTGTGCATACTCAATATGTTTGTTAATACACTTATCCTAAGAGATAAGTGTATGCCTTATGTGGATAATGTGAAATGTATGAATGATTGCTTGATGGTACGTGAACGATCTTCGGATATTGCACGTACTGTCAGGTTGTAACGCTATGTATAAGGTAAGTATGTTATGTATGTTTATGTGTATGAACATGATAGAGATAATAGAAGAAAGAAATGATAATGTATGGTTGTATGGTTACGAAAAGGGTACCGAGCCCTAATAATACTCGAGGTATGATGTATGGTTGTATGGTAACGAAGAGGGAATCGAACCCTACTAATATTCGAGAACTAGGGAACCGAACCCTACTAATATTCGAGGAAGAAGGGTACCGAGCCCTAATAATACTCGAGAAAAGAGGGTACCGAGCCCTAATAATACTCGAGGAAAGAGGGTACCGAGCCCTAATAATACTCGAGGAAAGAGGGTACCGAGCCCTAATAATACTCGAGGAATGTAGGGCGTAATGCTCTTTATAACATAAGATATGAAAGTAAGTTAATACAAAAGAAAGTAAGAAAGTATGAAAGTAAGAAAGTATGAATGTAAGAAAGTATGAAAGTATGAAAGTATAAAAGTATGAATGAAAGAATATAATGTTATGTGAATGGTATGATTATGTGATTATCTAGAACTCACTCAGCGTAGCTGACTTTTAGTATGCACGCAGGTGAGTAGGATGAGGCAGCTCGCTTGAGGAGACACATGGCACTGAACAAGAATCTGGCATCTGAAGACTTATGATGTTTTAATTTAATGCTTTAATGTTGAAAGACAAAGGATGTTTTGAGACAGGTTATGAATTATGTAAAGTTTTATGAAAGTTTTATTTTCCGCGTAAATGTTTTAATTAACTCTGATATTTAGAACTGTGTTTATGAGTAAATCCAACACGAAAGTAGGGCTACCGGTAACGGGGCCTTACACCAACCAAAACGAAACAAAAAAAACCGAAAAAAACTGAATTGGAATAGAAAAACGACCAAAACGAAACAAAAAAAACCGATATGAAAACGAAAAGATGACCAAAACGTAACAAAAAAAATGAAATGCAACTGAAAAGCCAATCAATACAAAACAAAAACATCAAATCGACCGAAACGAAACAAAAAAAACCAAAACGAAACTGAACCGAAATAGAAAAACGACTAAAACGAAACAAAAAAACCGATATGAAACCGAAAAGCAGACCAAAACGAAACAAAAAAAAGCGTAATGTAACTGAAAAGCCGATCAATACAAAACAAAAACACCGAATCGACCGAAACGAAACAAAAAAAACCAAAACGAAACTAAACCGAAATAGAAAAACGACCAAAACGTAACAAAAAAAAACGAAATGCGACTGAAAAGCTGACCAAAACAAAACAAAAACACTGAACCGACCAAAACAAAACAAAAAACCGAAACGAAACTGAACCGAATAGATAAACGACCGAAACGAAACAAAAAACTGAATTGAAACTGAAAAACTGACTAAAAGGAAACATAAAAAAACTAAATACAATTTTAAAACCGAACCAAAACGAGTCAAAAACACCGAACCGACCAAAACGAAACAAAAAAACTGAAACGAAATAGAAAAACAACCAAAACGAGACAAAAAAAATCAATATGAAACCGAAAAACTGACGAAAACGAAAGAAAAAAAAAAGCGAAATGCAATCAAAAAGCTTACCAAAATGAAACAAAAAAACTGAAACGTAGCCAACTAAAATAAAACAAAATGAATCGAAGCGAAACAAAAAAAACGAAATGAAATCGAAAACACCGACTAAAACAAAACAACACTGAAACCAAAAAAACCGAGAAATCGAAACGAAATCATTGAAACCGAGCAGATATCGAAACCGACCGAAATGAAAAAAAAAAGCCCGAAAAACTCGAACCTGAACCAGTACAAAATGTTTTTTTTTTGTTTTTTTTAATGAACAAGAATGACGGGGGAAACATTTTAGTTATTTTACATTTTGTGTTTTTTATTTATATTTTGAGTTATTATTTTTTTAATTGTTTTTTTGAATATTTTTTGAGGGGTTTTTAACCTTCACTTGGGTCAAGATTACCCATCTTGACTCATATCCATCCTAACCCTCTATTTTAAAAATCCATCCTGACCCCATACCCATCATGACCCATACCCATCCTAATCCATCACTCAAATCCAACCCGACCCACTCATATTGCCATCTCTAGACGTGACTAACAATTTGACTTGTACAAAAACAAAGGCTTATTAAAGAACACAACAGACGCCTAAAGTTTAAAGGCAGTAAATTACATAGGCCATGTCTGATGTCTTTAAATTATATAAGTATCTAATAATCAATATTGATCTTGGTGATCACAATATATGTTCGATTCATGTTAACCTATCTAGCCGTTTACGCTTCATATTTGCATGGTATATATGTGCAATTTGCAATTCCGTGATGAGCCACTAAGCTCTAGAAATGGGATCAAAAGATCACAAACAACCAATGTAGTTCATACCATAACTAATGTCCATGAAAGTTGAATACAATTTAAGTCAAATTTTTAAGGCCCACTACATTCTCACAGCTATGGTCTGGAATTTGAATGTCTTTGTGGCAAACAAAGAAACACTCGCAAACAAACATATTGTGATCATGGCATTTTCCCCATCCGCCTTTGTGCAAATTTGCACACATCTCGTCGCATAGTTTTGGCAAACACTCAGATGGGTCCTTTTGCACATCCTTACATATCACGGTCATCTTGCAACTCCCACCTGTTTGAACATAAAATGTATTTAAACACCATTATGAGTTGACTTTAAGTGTCAAAGTTATAAATTTTAACCGCCAAATTCACACAATCCGTTGAATGCTTTATAACTTCTTGAAAGATACATACGAACATATGATAAATTCTTCAACATATAAAAAGCTGTGATTTTATGTCAAAGTTGAATTTGAATTATGTGTTTGACTTTGCTAGGATAATAGTGACAGCCCATAAAGACTCTTGATTGTATATTAAACGGTTTCAAATCTGAGTTTGTAAAGTGAGACAGTTGACTTTAAAAGGTCAATCTGTAGTGGCTATGATGCATACAAAATTACAAACCCTTTAGCCCATATTTAAGTTGACTTTGAAGGTCAAACATAGATATTATGGTCACCAAATCACTAATTTTCTGACTTTTTAATACATTCATCAAACCACATACTAAAAGTTCCTACGTACCCAAGAATACAAAATTAATTTTAAAAAGAAAATGTTTGACATTAGATAAAACAGCTATATATTGGTCTACCAAAATTAGGCGGTTCAAACGTACCTTTAAACGTGGCAAACAGCAAGAGAATTGCCAAAGTCACAACAAAGAACCTCATAGATTATGGCTTTAGATGCTGTTGTTTGTAAAACCAAATAGATGGTGATTTGGTTCAAGTGTTTTGGTTCATGGCTTTATTATGGAGAAGAAGCTGAAACTGAAACTGAAACTTAATTATTTAATGAACTATTAAATTCTCTAATATAAACATCACGGTTTTATTTACACATCAATACTAATTGTTGATGCTGTTTTGTTTAATGTTTACAATGTGTGTCTAATAAAGAACCAGTTATCAGTAATGAATTAAGATAACTACATAAACATTTGCACATAGTATTAACCGGATACAAGAGGAGAGAAAGTAAGATAGTTGTGTTGTCACATAAACACCTTATGTACCATAGTTAAGTCATATGTATAAATGTTTCTTTTTTTGAATCTAAACATTAAAGATTCATTTAACCAAAATCAAATTTGTGAAATTTTTACCGGTTAGAAAAAAAAACCCAAAGAGACTTGGAAGAAATAAGGTAGAGCATCTACAACGGGTTTGTGACCCATGGACAATATGGTGGAGAAGAGTTGATCGAGGTGGAGGTATTAGAGGCATATTAATTGTATATTTTGAATATGTGTCAATCTAGGTAGTCAAAAGTCTTTGTCACATGTTATTATTAGTATTAACTATAGGCATGTTATGTTTCTACTCTATTGTGTATATATATATTGTATTACTAATGAATACAAAATGTGGTTGATAGTTTCAGCACTCATATGGATAGTGAAGAAACGTGGATCGGCTCACTGGTAGACGATCAACTTTCCTCGGGTATGAGTATGCTATTTCACCGATGGTTCTCCGGAGTATGAGTTCTTCCACCTACAAAACGAGCAGCACCGTGAACTTACCCCTCAGAAAGGGACAGAGGGGTCCTCTTTGGGGTAACCCTCCGGTGTGAGAATAAGAGATTGTAGGAGAAGATAATAATAATCTGAGAGTGAGTAAGGAATTGGAATGTATTTTCTTGCTTACCTCCCCTTGTGGAGGTGGTGTGGTATTTATAGTGTTAGGGTTTCCAATGATTGGGCTCAGATCCCATTAGGGCCTTTTTGGCCTCCTCCTATTGCTTTGCGCCACGTGTCCTTAGGACACCTGGTGCTTTTTCATTGATTATTCTCTGACCCAGGCATTTTACCTGACCCATGTGCAATCACGTGGTAGCACATGGGTTTTGCTGAGTTGTCCACCTTTCATTGGCAGCTGTCAATATCAGCATATTCTTATTCCTTAAAGGATACCTTCTGGAAGGTTGTCTGACGAGCACAATCAAGGTTGTCCTTATCCTGATTTGGATAAGGACGAGGTTGATTATGTGCACGTGTGATATGCGCCTATCCTGAGGATGCGCGAAGTCTTCTCTTTATTCTCACGCGCAGATGTTTCATGCGCAGATGTGATATGCGCAAGCATATGTAATATGCGCCACGCGCAGATGTGATATGCGTGAGCATATATGATGCGTGAGCATGCGATATGCGCCACGCGCAGATGCGCCACGCGCAGATGTGATATGCGTGAGCATATATGGTGCGCGAGCATGTGATACGCGTGAGCATATGTGATGCGTGAGCATATGTGATATGCGCCGTGCGCATAGGTTTTGGCTTTGTGCCTTCATGATATCTTGATTTCAAGCCTCTTGTCTATATCTTGTGGGTTGACCCGCCCCGCTCGATGTTAAGGCGGGTACATACCTCTTCAAGCCCCCCCAGTCTAATGTGTGTCTTGTCTCGCGCGAGCGAGGTAAGATAGATATTAGACTTAATAGTTCTCTTTTAATAGGGTTTTGTCTTTTCCTTTTTTATTTCTCATCGTTGCGCGAAATTCTATCCTTGTGGTTGAAATGAATCGTCCATGTACGTGGTTGGTTGGTGTTGACATGCGTCAGAGATGGAGACATGTGTCAGACTTTTCGTGTGCTCGAGGTGCTACAGTTGCCTTTCATGTCCCCTCACACAGTGTCAGGAACACGTGTCGCGCTCGCGTTGGCCTGCACCTGCGAGTGGGGGCGCGTGAACTCTGATCAGTACCTGTTTCGTTCCCTTTTATGTCCCCTCACACAGTGTCAGGAACACGTGTCGCGCTCGCGTTGGCCTGCACCTGCGAGTGGGGGCGCGTGAACTCTGATCAGTACCTGTTTCTCTCTCTCCTGGGCCTATAAAAGCAAGCCTTTTGAGTTGTTATTTTTCATCTTCATTGTTATTTCAGAGCTTTTTCTTTCCTTCCATTTTTATTCCGATTAAGAGCTTGTCTTTTGCTTCCAGATTTCCGTTCTTGAAGTAACCTCTGTTTGATTCACAGTTGTATGTCTGATAACCCAGACGCCACAATCTCCCCAAGCAGACGCCGTGTAAAATCATTAGTCATGTCCACTTTGAAGAAGACCGGCAAGGGAAAACGGGCTGCTGAGGCCTCGTCGGAGGAGGTGGGGAAGGGCAAGACAGTGAAGAGGTGGGATGAGATTCCCTGCAAGTTGAGACAGTCTGATTTCGACAGTCTCATCGCCTCTCAGGGTTTTCTCCCTGAGTACGGCTGTATGCTCCCGGCGGCCGGGCAAACGGCGGCAGATCCGCCCACCGGCTATATCTCCTTATACTGCCATTTTTTCACCCACTGCAACCTTCGTCTCCCGATGACAAGGTTTATGGGTGCGCTGCTTAAATTTCATGGGATTCACATATCCCAAGTCCATCCTTTTGGACTTGTGCGCATGACTCATTTTGAGTTCATGTGCAAAGCTCAGCGCGAGGAGCCAACCCCTCGGCGCTTTCAATTTTTTTATAAGCCAAAAATCCAAGATTCTTGGTTCTCATTCGTTCCTCGCAGTCAGAAGGTCAAGTGCTGCACTGTTTCCTTCAAGAGCCTTCATGACTGGTCTGAGAAATTTTTCTATATTAAGGCTGGTGTGATTCCCATCCGCATGACCATGCGCACGATCACTTCTGCGCCTGCGGATGTGAATGTTCTTAAGAACCCAACTGGCGCATGGGTTGATAAGTTGACTGCTGAACCATCCCCCGCCAAGAATATTTGCGAGGAGGCGCTGGTGGGGGTTGGCATGAGCAGGAGGTGGGCCGACAGCGCGACTGAGCCTGTTATCCAAGTTGATGGATTATGTGAGTTATTAGCTCATTGCATTATTTCTGCGCGAATATAATTCGTTTTGCTGATATCATTTGTCTTTGTTTTACGCAGTAAGCAAGGAGTACGTCCATGCCGCCTATGATGAGCATATGGAGGGTGGCTCTGTCGCGCTGGGCGCTGGGGAAGTTGGCTTCCCCGATCGCTTCGCTGATATGTTCATCCCTGTTGATTTGGGATTTTGCTTTGATAGCGATGCGCCTGGTAGGCCTTTGTACTTATGTTTATGCCTTTAGAATACCAAATTTGGTTAACATTTCTGTTGCACGTATTGTAGATGCGCTCGAGAACTATGAGCTGGAGCTCGCGGAAGAAGAGGTGGAGGAGGAAGCTGAGGTGCCACAACTCAAGCGTAAAGCTAAAGGGAAAACTGGCGTAGGGGCCAGTAAAAAACAGAAGAAAAATGATGCCCCTGTTGTTCAGGATCCTCCTACTCAGGCGAAGGGACTTAAGAAAACCAAGGGGTTTACCTCCAAGGTTTCCTTGTCTTCTTTGCCTCAAGGTGTGGGCAGTCCTCCTGTCCACACGAGGTATGGTGCCGCCACCTCCTCTCTTCGCGCGGCGGAAAAGGGAAGCGGCGCTGCGCCTGCTGTTTCCTCTTCAACAGGTATACTTTGTTTATACTTTATGGTTTTATGAGCGTGATTCCGATAGAGTTATTAATGAATCTTTGCTCACTCAAATTTTTGTAGAGCCGGCGACCTTGGTGGATCAACCTCAGGCGCAACAAGGTACCGAGGCTGCGCCGAAGGTTGCTTTGAAGTCCCCTGTTTTGCCCTCAAAAAGGGGGAAAATGGACTTCATGGCGATGTTTAACTCGCGAACGGCGGTGCGCCAAGGTATATATTGCGCTTTTATTTTCTGACTTTTTTCTTTTTAGATCAAGTCTTGAATCATTTCTCTTTGTTGGTTTTTTCATAGGCATTATAGCTGGCACACAAGCTGCTGGCGGCACTGCTGGCGCCGGCGCCAGCGCCGTTGGTTCTGCTCCTGCTCCTGCAAGCACTGAATCTCCCCTCATTGGGATTACTAAGGAGCAGGAGGCTGTTTTACGCGCTGATCTCACGGCGTCGAGACCTCCCTCACCTCCTCCTGCGCGCAGCCCTCGCGAGACTGGTTTTGATTTTTCCAGGTCGCAGGAGAAAAGGCCTGTTACAGAGGAAGATGAGGAGGCCCATTTTGAAGACTCCGATGGCGGTCGCGCAAGCCCTGCAGCGCCACGAGATTTCGTGGCGCAGTCTTCTCATGGGGCTGGCGCTGACTTTTCTGCTTGCTCCCCGCAGGTATAAGTTCGTTTTGCTCCGCTGCGCTAACTTCCATATTAGTGTTTAGATGACTAGAACGTTGCTTTGTGTTTGCAGGAAGCCGATCACATATACCGCCCGAGATGGAATATTACTGAGGATAGCTCATTTCAGTCCATGGGGGTGTGTGAAGACTTCTGGGCTCACTCCGTGCCTCCAGCTGAAAGGAGGTTTCAGGAGGAGCGCGCCCGCGTGGACTTGCTCAACGACCATCTTTTCGCTGGGTCAGCGTTCTTTGCTGCCTCCCAAGAGCTTCGCTATGATTATGTAAAGGTGCGTGATGCTCTTGCGG
Organism: Bidens hawaiensis; assembly: GCF_021521415.1. Classification (NCBI taxonomy): domain Eukaryota; kingdom Viridiplantae; phylum Streptophyta; class Magnoliopsida; order Asterales; family Asteraceae; genus Bidens; species Bidens hawaiensis. The sequence continues at coordinate 9,666 of NW_027495773.1, read as the reverse complement.
AGGCCAAGCAAGTGGCTAAGATATCTGCTTGGAATCTTTCTGACGCTCGAGAGAGACCTGAGAAACTCCAAGCAGAACTGAGCGAGAACCGAGCAAGTGCCAACGCTGCCTTCGTGAAGCGCGGGCATGAGCTGCAGGCTGCGCGGGAGAAGCTGCAGGCAGCAGAGGCGGACGCGACCAAGTATGCGCGGCGAGTGCGCGACTTGGAGCTGGATGCAGAGGCGCGTGACCAAGCGCTTGTGCAGTCTATCACTGACAAATCTTCATTAGAGAGTGAGGTTGCGCGCCTGAAGAAGGAGCTTGAGGCCGCGCGGGCAGAGAAGGATGAAGCCCTGGCGACGGCAGCGTCTAGCCAAGAAGCGCTCGATGCTGCGCGAGCGGAAAGGAAAGAGGCCTTGGCGGCAGCAGCGTCCAACAGAGAGGAGCTGAAACAGACCAAGGAAACTGTTGAGTTGTTAAACTCTCAGATTCCTGCTCTTGAGACGTCTGTTTCTTCCCTCGCGCAGGATCGCCAATGGCTAGTCTCACAGGGTATGACTCGTTGCGCTTATGCGATGAAATACTCATACGAGTTTCAGACCCTTGTGATGGATTGCAACGCTGCCTCGCGCTTGGTGGGTCGAGCTGAAGGGTTTAAGGATGGCTGTGAATATAGCATGCTGAAGAAGAACCCATCTGACTACCCTTATCAGCTCGACGTTGTCTGCGAGGACATGGCCGAGGTGGGGGAGAAGTATTTGAATACTCCCATTCCCATCCTTGAGCAGGTATTTTAACCTTAATGAGTTTACCTTGACTTATTTTCCTAGTCTTTTTGTACTCACACTTTTCCTTATGCTTTGCAGATAGCCTTGCTTGCTGATCAGCCCGATTTCGGCGCTCTAAAGAAATTACTTGACGAGTGTGAAGGGGCTGGTGGCGGCGATGATGTCGCGGGCAATGCTGCCTCTGCTAGCGGCTCTGGCGTGGCCAAAGGACCCGCTCCTGACACTATTGTGATAGAAGACGACTCCATTCAAGACGAACAGCTTGACTATGGCAAGTTTGGAGATGACGAGGAGCGGGCTGCGCCAGATGCTGAGGGAGGTAATGATAAGGGTGATGAAGAGGCTGACGTCGACATAGAGACTTGAGAAGCCCTTCATGTTTTTTTTATTTGCAGTTTGTATCTCATCATTTTGTAAATTTGTAACCTTCTATGTTTTGGAATGAAATTTTGTTTTTCCCTTATTCGCATCTTGCGCATTCCCCATTCATCTCTTTATATTGCATGATTGCTTGTTGAATATAAGATATGCTTGCACGTTGAAATAAGAACAAGGTTGTAAGGAAATTATTTTACTTAATCCTTGTCATATTTTAAGTGATTTTGCAATATCCTGACTATGTTGACACGTGCCTTGGCGTTTCATTATTCCTCTTTTGCGCGACGTTATCGCGCATTTATTATAGGGAATTATGAGTATTTTAGCCTTTACGTGTCAGTATGTGTTAATCTGATATCCATTACATTTCCATGCGCGACCTCGACCTGAGACCTTAACAACTATGTTTTGGCATGTGCTTTGCCTTAGTTGTGCTTAGGTATTTTTATGGTCTAGCTGCGCAGCATGTAGGATGGATCTTGTGAGTGATTTGAGCTAAGGCTCGTATTATTGGGCTAAGGCCCTGAGCTAAGGCTCATATTATTGGGCTAAGGCCCTGACGTTTTAGAGTTAAAACTCGTTAACGCGTTTGAGCTTGAAGCTCGCGCATGTATGTTTTACTTCGTTTTATTTTTGTTTTGATGTCAATACAATGTTGTCATATTGCTCAAAATTAATAAAGGGAAGTGTGAAACATGTATGCAAAAGGTAATAGAACACACATTAAGAGAAGATAGCGCGTATCATTATTCATAATGGCTTAAAAAGCCTTGATTACAAACTTGACAATTTTTACATGAAATATTTTCTAAGCTGTGCTGCGTTCCATGCGCGCGGGATCTTCTTTCCATTCAAATCTTTTAAAGCGTATGCGCCTTTTCCCAATTCTTCCGAGACTTGATAAGGTCCCTCCCAATTGGGGGACATCTTTCCCGGGGGTATCGCGCGGCTAGCTTCATTGTTTCGAAGGACAAAATCATTCTTCTTGAAGTGGCATTCTTTCACGCGCTGATTGTAATACTTTTCTAGTTTTTTCTTGTATTTGGCTTCACTGATGATAGCCGCTTCTCTGCGCCCTTCAAGTAAGTTGAGATCCAACCTTCTTTCGCGCTCGTTATCAATCTTACTCATCATGAGCACTCTATGGGATGGGCATCCAATTTCTGCTGGAATCATAGCCTCTGTTCCATAGGTTAGGCTGAACGGGGATTCGCCATTGCTGGTTTTGCTAAATGTCCTGTGCGCCCACAGGACATTAGGTAGCTCCTCGACCCATGAATGGGATTCTCCCTCCAACCTTTTCTTCAGCCCATTTAGCAAGCTTTGGTTCGCGCGCTCCACTTGGCCATTCCCCTGAGGGTGGTATACTGAAGTGAAGATTTGGTTGATGCGCAATTCCTTGAGCCAGCTGGATATCTTCCTGTCGGTGAATTGTTTGCCATTGTCGCTCACAATTTCCATGGGCAGGCCAAAACGGCATATGATGTGGCTCCAAATAAATTGCTTCATCGCCTCGGCTGTGATTTTTGCTAGTGGCTTGGCTTCAACCCATTTTGTGAAATAGTCTACTGCCACTACCAAAAATTTTACTCGCCCTTGCGCTTGCGGTTGGGGACCCACAATATCGATTGCCCATTTGTGGAAAGGCCATGCGGAGGTCACCGGAATCAAGTTGTTCTTTGGCCGCATGGTGTTTGGCGCATAGCTCTGACACGCTTTGCATTTTTGGATCTCTTTTAACGCGTCCAAGTACATGCCTGGCCAATAGTAACCTGCGCTCATTGCCTTGGCAACCACCATGCGCGGGCCAGCATGTATTCCACAGATTCCTTCGTGTATCTCTCTGATCACATAGCTTGCTTCCTCAGCATCTAGGCATTTCACGAGCGGTCCAAGATAAGAGCGTCGATATAATGTACCATCAAGCAGTTCATAGTTCTGCGACTTGTGTCTTATCTTCCTCGCCTGTGCGCGATCGTCCGGTACCTTTCCCTCCTTCAAGAATTCCATTATTGGAGTTATCCATGATGAAGGGGTTGTATGAATTACAAGGACAGACTTCGCTCCCACCGACGGGTTGCTCATTACTTCTACCCTGACATCTTTGCCAAAGTGATCGAAGCTGGTTGATGCCATCTTACTCAGCGCGTCAGCAGACTTGTTTTCACTGCGCGGAATATGTATGATTCTGAAGAAGTCAAATTGCTCGATGAGCTTTTTCGCCTGCTCTAGATACAGAGGCATGGTGTTCTCCTTGGCATCATAAAGGCCATTGACCTGTGCTGCTACCAAGTATGAATCAACATGGGCCTCTAGCTTTTTAACTCCGAACTTGTGCGCGATGCGCAGACCAGCCAGCAGGGCTTCATACTCAGCTTCATTGTTGGTGCTCTTGAAATCCAACCTGATTGCGTAAGTATACTCATGACTTTCTGGATCCACCAGCTTGAGGCCTGCGCCGGACCCTTCATTGTTTGAAGCTCCATCAGTGAATAATCTCCAAACATTTTCTTCATTATTGGCTCGCGGAGGGTCTACCTCGCGCTGAGCCTCTTCAATTTTTCCTTCAGGGATTTCTGCGATGAAATCAGCTAAGACTTGTCCCTTTATTGCTGGACGGGGCTTATAGGCGATCGTGTGCTCTCCTAATTCCAGCGCCCATTTTGTCAGCCTTCCTGAGAGCGCGGGACGCCGCAAGACTTGCTGGATGTTGTAACCAGTCAGAACTTCAATAGGATGACCATTGAAATATCTATGAAGCTTGCGCGACGCGTGTGTTAGTGACAAAACTAACTTTTCCTTGATGGAGTAGCGCGTCTCAGGATCTGTCAGCACCCGACTCACATAATAGATTGGTGTTTGGATTCCCTTGCGATCCACCAACAACACTGCGCCGATGGCGCGCTCTCCTGCTGACAGGTACAATGTTAGAGTTTCGCCAGGAAGTGGAGCTGTGAGCGCAGACAGATTTATCAGACATTCTTTTATCTCACTGAAAGCTTGCTCGGCCTCAGGCGTCCACTTGAATTGGCTTTTCTTTAGGCAATTTCTCAATGTGTTAACGAATGGGTAGATTTGCTTGCATGGTTCGCTAGGAACCTGTTGATTGATACCAATCTACCATTCAACTTTTGAACTTCTTTCATGGTGGATGGTGAGGGCATGTCAAGGATAGCCTCCACCTTCTCTGGGTTCACCTTGAAACCATCCTTGGTGACCATTACACCGAGAAATTTCCCTTCTTCTACGCCAAATGTGCATTTGCTCGGGTTGAGCTTCATGTTTACTTCCTTTAGGCGCCAAAGGGTTTCTTCGATGTCTTTGAGCATTTGTTTTTCCTCCCTGCTTTTGATCACCAAATCATCCACGTAGACTTCTAAGTTTCTTCCAATTTGCTCGTTGAAAACCGCGTCCATGAGTCTTTGGTAGGTGGCTCCCGCATTCTTCAAACCAAAGGGCATTTTTGTGTAACAAAAAACACCCTTGTCGGTTCTGAAGGCAGTCTTGTCCTCGTCTTGTGGTGCCATTTGAATTTGGTGATAGCCCTTATAGGCATCCAGAAAACATTTGAGCTTAAATGGCGCCACGGAGTCCACCTTCGCGTCAATGTTTGGGAGGGGGTAACAATCTTTTGGACATGCTTTGTTGAGGTCTTTGAAGTCAATGCACATCCTCCATGACCCGTTGCTCTTCTTTACCATCACAGGATTGGCTACCCATGTCTGGTATCGTATTGGGCGGATGATGTTTGCGCGCAGTAGATCCTCTACTTGCTCATTCATGGCCTTTGCCTTCTCATCCCCCATGATTCTCTTCTTTTGAGCAATTGGCTCTACGGACTTGAACGTGTTGAGAGAATGTTGCGCCAGGTCTCGCGGAACCCCAGTCATATCGGAATGTTGCCACGCGAAGACCGACATATACGTTGTGAGCAATCTTTTCATTCTCAACCTTGTGTCGTCTGATATCGTAGCTCCAATTGTGATTGTTTGCTCTGGGAATTTTGGGTTGAGAATCCATTCCTCTGGCGCGTTGTTTGCCATTGGAAGTTTCATTCTCCCTTCCCGCGGAATACTTGTCACTGCGCACAAATGATCTCGGTATACAAATGTTACACCTGTTGGTGTTGGGAACCTCAACGCGCCGTGCGCTGGCGACGGTATGGCATTGAATTGGGCAATCGTTCCTCTACCCAAGATTATATTGTGGCATGAAGTGGTGGGCAAGACCAAGAAGTTGACAATTTCAGCTCGCTTGTGTTTCTCATCCCCCATAGTTAGTTCAAATTGTATCTGACCTAAGGGGTGAATGATTTCATTTGAAACACCCGAGATTGGTGCATTCACAATTTCGAGCCTTGCTTGGTCTGCTGGATCCAACTTCCTGAAACATTGCTCATACATGATGTCTGATTACTGCCAGTGTCCACCAGGACTTTTGACACTTCATAATGAGCAATGTGTGTAGTGATGACTAGAGGACTGCTGATAGAAGGGCCTCCCCTGATTCTTGGGAAGATTACTTGTTGCTCGCGCCAATCTCCTTGGACTTGTTCGCTTCTCTTTCTCGATCTTTGCCCTTGCCTTCCTCCCTCGGCTACACAGATTCTTTTGAACTTTTTGCTGGCTGAGGCTCCATCTGGTTGTTCATTCTCTGGTCTTGGGTTTTTCACCAGGTGAGCCAACTTGCCTGATTTCACATCTCTTTCAATCGCATCCTTCAAATGGTGGCATGCATCGGTGTTGTGCCCTGTGGACTTGTGAAACTCACAATACTTGCCACTGTTTGGTGGTCCCTTATAGTGTAGTGGCTTGGGGCTTTTAAACTGGACATTCTCTGTGCTTAACACTTGTGAAGGCGTTTTAGTGAGGTGAGTCCATATTCTTGGTAGAGGTCTGTTAGGCTCTCTGCCGCCTTCCCTCTTGTCACCCTCTCCGCGATTACGACTGTCTTTTTGGGGCTGGGGTGAGCTTGGTTGCGCCTGCTTTTCTGCGGGAGAAAAACTGGTTTGTTGCAACCTGGACCATACAGAGTTTCGTTTGCCCCTCCTTTCGTTGTTGCGCGGTGCTTCTGCTTGGTGCCCTCTTTCTCTTGCTCTATCTTGGGCAATTTGTTTTTCATTTCGCGCGAAGACTCGCGATGCTTCCATTAGCTTGGCCCAAGTGGTTGGCATGCCATCTCTGCTCACGAGAGCTCTGCGGAGTTGATCACTGCGCGCACCTTGTATAAAGGCCACGTGCAAGAGTTGCTCAGTGATACCTCCAATTGCAAGAGATTCCTGATTGAAACGAGTTATGTAGTCTTCAATCGTTTCATCATTCCTGCGCACGCAGTGCATGATGTCATCAGGGTCGCGCGTGTGTCTGCGCTGCTGTACGAAGTGAGCTTGGAACTTCTCCAATAGCTCTTCGAACCCATCGATTTGCCCAGTCGGCAAGCTTTCGAACCAGACACGCGCCGCGCCCGTGAGGCAGCGAGCAAACATGTGACACCATGTTGGCATCGTCCAGCTTTCTAGGTTTCCAGTGTTATAAAAACCTTGTAAGAAATCGTCTGGATCTGTTGTGCCATCGTACTTGCCCAACCCACTTGGCATCTTGGTTTTGTGTTGAATGGGGGCCTTCGCGATGCGCTCAGTGAATTTTGAATGCTTCACCAAGATGGCTGGCCTGTATGGTGTGGTTACGTCCACTTGCCCTCTCGCTGGTGGGCTGTACGGTGTGTACAGATCCAGATCGGCTTTGGCTCCAGGCGCCATGTTCATGTGCGCGCGGAGCTGTGAGCCTCCTGCATGAGTATCTCGCGTCTTCCTCATGCTGTGCACTTCTTCATCACTAAAATCAGCGCGTTCAGTATGAACAGAGTGACCATCTTCCGGCGCGCGCGCCCTTTTTGTTGTTCCTTGAATGGTTTGCTTATCAAACGCGAGCCTTTGTGTTAGGTCGGCTAACTTTTTGTGTTTGACCAGCTCATCGTATTTGTCCATTAAACGCCGTTGTTCGTTTATGAGCCATTCTTTAGGGTCATTTGTTTCATCTTCTGGACCCATTGGTCCTTTTTGTTTCGCGCCGGTCAAATTTTGGAACGTGAGATCGTCTGGAGGAGTTTCAGTCTGGCTATGAGGAGTTGTGATGAAGGGATGGTTACTGGTGGTGCGCGCAGAATCACGCGGCACCCTCAGAAACTGTTGTCCCTCATTAACATCCTCACGCTCAATATCCTCCAGAACTTGATCGCTGTTTCGAACACCAGAAACCATGGTGAAGTTTTTCAGAGAGAACTGATGAGATTTTGTTGCCGTTGTAACAGGTGATGGCGCCAATGAAGAAACGTGGATCGGCTCACTGGTAGACGATCAACTTTCCTCGGGTATGAGTATGCTATTTCACCGATGGTTCTCCGGAGTATGAGTTCTTCCACCTACAAAACGAGCAGCACCGTGAACTTACCCCTCAGAAAGGGACAGAGGGGTCCTCTTTGGGGTAACCCTCCGGTGTGAGAATAAGAGATTGTAGGAGAAGATAATAATAATCTGAGAGTGAGTAAGGAATTGGAATGTATTTTCTTGCTTACCTCCCCTTGTGGAGGTGGTGTGGTATTTATAGTGTTAGGGTTTCCAATGATTGGGCTCAGATCCCATTAGGGCCTTTTTGGCCTCCTCCTATTGCTTTGCGCCACGTGTCCTTAGGACACCTGGTGCTTTTTCATTGATTATTCTCTGACCCAGGCATTTTACCTGACCCATGTGCAATCACGTGGTAGCACATGGGTTTTGCTGAGTTGTTCACCTTTCATTGGCAGCTGTCAATATCAGCATATTCTTATTCCTTAAAGTATACCTTCTGGAAGGTTGTCTGACGAGCACAATCAAGGTTGTCCTTATCCTTATTTGGATAAGGACGAGGTTGATTATGTGCACGTGTGATATGCGCTTATCCTGAGGATGCGCGAAGTCTTCTCTTTATTCTCACGCGCAGATGTTTCATGCGCAGATGTGATATGCGCAAGCATATGTAATATGCGCCACGCGCAGATGTGATATGCGTGAGCATATATGATGCGTGAGCATGCGATATGCGCCACGCGCAGATGTGATATGCGTGAGCATATATGGTGCGCGAGCATGTGATACGCGTGAGCATATGTGATGCGTGAGCATATATGATATGCGTGAGCATATGTGATATGCGCCGTGCGCATAGGTTTTGGCTTTGTGCCTTCATGATATCTTGATTTCAAGCCTCTTGTCTATATCTTGTGGGTTGACCCGCCCCGCTCGATGTTAAGGCGGGTACATACCTCTTCAGATAGGTTGTATGGCTTTTAAACCATATGGCAATATCATCCCATCCCATGTGAGTAAGGTGTATGGTTTCATTCCATGGCAAACCTTTGACACACAAAATTGATTCATTATTGAGCACTGAAGATTTAAAGTGAATTAATAAAGTTTTTAGGATACTTGTGGGTAGGTGACGCCTATAAGTTTGTGATTTATGGGTAATTAATGATAGAAATGAGGTTACAGTACATGGTTGAGCAATGTATGAGTAACACCAATGAGTGCCCATTCTCCTCTTATAAAAGGAGAGAGGAGAGCATGTAGTCAATACTCAATAGACACGAACCAAATCGTGGAGGAAGTGAATGTTTTATGAGAGAGCGAGGAGAGAGGAGGTATGTGTGTTCCCATGCATAGTTCATGCTCTTACAAAACCCAAAACATTGACACTTTGAAACCAAATTGTTTAAAAAACAAATGGTAGATGGTCTCTTGGCCTAGTAGAATTTGGTGCATGTTTATCCCATCAAAGTGTCAGATGGATTATTTTAACACGCACATGCTTATACTACTATTCCTATTTCAAGAAAATCGACTCCTATGTCAGGTTTCGAACCTTGTTCTTTATTATCAAATATCAGAGTCTTTACCATCGAGTCAAATCTAAAATGATAAAATATGGATTTTAAAAGTAGATTTTAAGGGTATGTGTAGGCCGTCCAAGCCGCTTGGAAAATGTTCGCTCGTTTTTTTGCTTGATTGTAAACGAGCCACACTGCTCGGTTCGGTTCAAATCGAATACTTTTAATTTATTGTATATATAATTATATATGAACAAATATATATATATATATATATATAACACAAATAAAATACAAGTACATAGTTTTTAAACCCATTTCAAATTTTCCTATTTCAGCAATTTTATAGACTTATAGTTTCGTTAGTTCGATTCAAGTTTTTAGAATACTAAAAGTTTGTTTGCATGCTCATTATATTCGATCACTTCAAACTTCTTTCTCATAAAAATTTACAACCTATTACACATTTGTCTAAAAACTACTAATTTGTTTACAAAATACATTATTTACAGCCTACAAACATGTTTCTTATTAAAAATTTTAAAGTGAAAAAGAATAATACTTGAAAAACGCTCGATGTTCGATCGAAAAATACCTGATTCGATTTTGGCTCGGTTCGAATTTCAGCCGTTCAATTTGGTTCAAATGTAAAACAAGC